>NW_003519453.1:13752-76991 GCF_000190715.1 Dictyostelium purpureum | reverse complement strand
ATAATAACAATAATAATAATAATAATAATAATAATAATAATAATAATAATAATAATAATAATAATAATAATAACAATAATAACAATAATTATAATAATATTAATATTAATATTTATAATAATATTTATAATAATATTAATAATAATAATAATAATAATAATAATAATAATTTAGTGTTAACTAATAATACACCAAAATCTAGAACAAAAAAAAAAGATACTACTTTTTCATTCGAAATGTTTACTAAAGAATATGTACTATTACTTTGTTTTTTTGGCAGATACGATGAAATTAAACAAATACTTTCAACAACAGAGTGTATTATGCATTTTTTTAGGTATTCAAGAATACAGACTCCAAGGGGTATTTTTAATGAATGTTTTAAAGTTTGCTTCGAACGCCCATCCAAACAAAGAGAAAAACAACTATCCTATTTATTTTCTGATTTAATTACGGATGGTCATATACATTTATTTAAATTATTTGTCGCTCAATATCACAATGCATCAAAATTAGAAGGTAACATTGCATCATGGTTTTCAAGACAAAACATATCATATATGGTTAGAGCCAGCATCGAATACGGTCATTTAGAACTCACAAAATTTTTATTTAATTACATTCCAATGGATGGTTTTGAACATTATTTTGTTAATCCATCAATTATTCACGAAAACTTTAAAAAAAAATTTAACAAAAAAAAAAAAATTGGTTATAAAAAAAAAAATTAATCAAAAAATATAAATAAAATCAATATTTTTAGAAATCAATATATTTATTTTTTTTTTGTTTTTTTTTCAAATTTTATTTTTAAATTAAAAAAATAGGTTTTTTTTTTAATTCATTTTGTTTTTTATAAAATTTTCAAAAAACCCAAATAATCGAATTTTGACAAAACATATTTTTAATGATTTTCTATTTTTTTGAGTGATTTTTTTAAAAACTTAAAAAATCAAAATTTATTTATTTTTTATTTTATTTTTTGCATAAAATTTTTTTTTCTTTAAAATCAATGACTTGCAAATATTTTTTTAATTTTAATTTTTATCAAAAGTGAAAAAACATCAACTTTTATCTAATTTTATTATATGTTTTCGTCATCATCATAACAAAAACCAAACCAAATTTTTATTATTATAAATTATATTTCTATTCCCCTTTATGAAATGCGAGCTATGGCTTGATATTTAATATTTTTCCCAGTTGATATTAAACTGTTTTATTTTTTTAAAAATAATTTTTTGCATTTCATTTTTTTTTTTAAAAACTAAAATTTTTTTTTTTTTTTTCATTCATTTTATCAAACTAAAAACAAATAATAAATAAAATTTAAAATGTTAAGTAGGTGTTCAAATATACATTTTAATGATGATTATAATTACAATTATTGTTTTTTTAATAGCTTTGCTAAAAATTATGTTTTTTTTTTTTAAAATAATATAGCTTCTAATATGCATGTTCTCTCCAGCGTTGGTGTTTGGAATGATGAAAAAAACGCTTACATTGGCAGCATCGAACTACAAAAAGTTACATCCAATGTTGGTAAAGCCTATGAAGGTTTCCAACATATGGGTTCACAAACCTCAACCTATAACTATACTTCAAAACAATTAAGTTTTATTATTAAACAAAATGTAGGTTTTATTTAATATTCAATTATATATAATTAAATTAATATTGATAAATATAATTTTTAAAAATTTAAAATATAGGGTACTGAAAATAAATTCCTTCATTCAGTTGATACTACCACTTGGAAAGAAATTAACACATCATCAATCGGTAAAGATTACAACTATACTGGTTTAGCTTTTGACAATACCACTGATGCATTCAATTTATTTGGTACTTACACTAATGGTGATAATAATCTCCACGTTTGTAAAATCAGTCCAAGTGACCACGCCTCTAAAAATACCCACACTTTCCCAGGCGAACTCTGTTCAACATTCTTCCATTCTAAATTAAACACCTATTATGTATTCTATACCAAACCATCAAACCCAGAACAAATCTATGTTAATTCATACGATATGAAAGCCAGCCCAGTTAGTTTGGATCAAGCTTATGAAGTTAAAAATGTTGGTAAAGGTTATAAACCAATCCCATCAACCTTAAAAAATCTTGCATATATTCCAAACAAAGATTTAGTTGTTTGTAATATTAAAGTCGTATCAGATGTAAAAGAAGGTTCAGAAATTTTCCACATTTCAACTACCAACAAAACCATCACCAATTACGGCTGGAACGGCAGTGAAGGCATTTTAACACAAATCAAAACACCATTCGCTTTATTCGCAGATCTCAAATTACCAAGAATCTACCAAATCGTTCTTTATGCTGACACTTACAAATTATATACTTATAGCACATATAACAACAGATGGCAAGAAACTAAAAAATTCGGTATTGCCGTTACTTCCATTTGGGAAATTGAATCAAAATAAATAGTGTTCAATTTCAATAAAACAATAAATTTTTTATTAATTTTTTCATTAATTTTTCCTCTGTAAACTTTCAAAAGCTATAATAAAGATATATTTAAAGGTAAAAATAAAACATACGATAAAAAACAATCACATTGATAGATATATATATTTAAATAATTTTTTTTTATTTATTAGAATTTATATAAAATTTTATATGAAAATAGGATAAAAAAATAATCACCAAATATAAATATATAGGGATCATATTTATTAAAAACCATAAATTTATCAAAAGATTAAATAAAAATAAAAAGTTATTGAAATTTTTAAATTATTTTTATTCCATTAAATTGGGAGTTTAATTTTATTATCAAATTTTGTATGAATGAAATAATTTATATTGTTTATTTCATCAATTTAAAATGGAGGGTTTAGAAATTATAATTGGTACTGATTTTTAAATTGGTTAATCCTTCATTTACAATGGTAATTTTAACACCTTTATAATTATCTGAGAATTCTCCACTATCTTGAAAGTAATGACGTTTTGGTGGAAAATTAGTGGAAACAATTTGAACGGCACCTTCACCACCACCTTCAACTTCAACTTTGATAACTGTTAATTCATCTTTCAAAGTTGGCTAAAAATATGTTAGTTTATTTAAAATTAAATTATTTGAAATATAAAGAGAATATAATACCTACAATTTCACTTTTTGGTTCATTTGGTACTTGAGTCCATGGTCCTAACACTTTTATTATTTATTTCAAATGAAAAGATAAATTAATTTTTAATTTTTTTATTTTTTTTTTTTATAATTTAATTTTAATAATTACTTTTTATTTTTTTTATTATAAATATTAAAAAGAGTTTTAATTAAAATATATTTGAATGAATGAATGTTTTTTAAAAAAAATAGCTTGGTATTTATAATTAAAGTTTTTTTTTTTTTTTTTGTAATTTTTTTTTTAACGTTAATTTTTAATCCAATAAATTTTTTTTTTGATGTTAATATCATATAGAAATTGAGAGGTAGATAAAAAAAAACCACCCAAACATCTTTCAAAAAAAAAAAAAGGGGTTTGTAAATAAAAATAGGTTTTGTAGAAAAAAAAATTATGGTGTGGGTCAATAAAAAAATAAACCTCCAAAACACTTCACTAAAGTACAATCTGTTTTAAAAAAAATAAGTTTAAATTGTTAAATTAATAGGTGAGTTTTAATTTTTATCATCTTTTTATACTTGTTTAGCAAACTTAGGAAAAAAGTTATTTTTGAAAAAAATGATTGAAAAAATGAAGATAATGACAAACTTACAACTTTAAAAAAAAAAGATCAAAAAATGTTGGTAAACAGTTTATAAAAGTGCAAAATTAAAATCCCTAAAAATAACCAATAGTAATTTAATTTTAAATTCAGGTAAAAGAAGATAAAATTTACTTAAATAAAACCCATAAAAAATTGGGTTTATGAAGTGTTTGGGTAGTTTTTAAATTGTTTCACTTACAAGCAAAAAAAAAAAAGAAGATAAAATTTAATATAAAAAAAAAGGGGTTAACAGAGTGTTTTTTTGGAGATATAGTTAGTTATTGGATAAATTTTTAAAAATCAAAATCCAAAATTCCATTTTTTCTCATGTAATATAGTTTATTTTTGTATATATATATTTTCTATTTTTATTTAATAATTTATATTGTTGTAGAGAATTGTAATTTGGTTTATTTGTGTTTAAATTATTATTGGAATAAAAAAAAATAAAAAAAAATATTTATTTTTTCGATTTTTTTTTATTTTTATATTTGTGTGTGTATATATTCTATTTGAGATATTTATATTATTTATTTTATATAGTTTTGTAGATAATAATAGTTTTAATTTATTTATACTAAAATTAAATTTTAATAAATGAAGAATATTGATTTTTTTAAATAAATTGAAAAAAAAAAAAAAAAAAAAAAAAAAAAAAAAAACTAATTTATATATAAACTCTTCATTTATTATATTTTTTAAATCGTTCCATTATTTATAAATATATGTATCTTTTACTTTTGTACTCAAGAGGTTTTATTTTAAATAAAAATGATCAATTTTTTAAAATAAAAAAAAAATTAAAAAAAATTTAAATCAAATAAGTGAATATGTAAAAATGGTTTAGAATTAAAACCAACAAATTTTATTTTTATATAATTTTTAAAATATTTTTTTAGACAAATTATTTTTTTTATTATTTCGATTTTTTTTTAAAATTTTTTTTTTAAAATTATAACCATTACAATTATCAACAACTTTATAAATGAATACTATCAATAAAAGAAAGGCAATCAATGAATTAAATCAAAGTCGAGGAAAATTGTATTCCAAAAAGCTATTTACAAGTTTTTTATTGAAAAACAAACTAATAACCTCTTCTAATGATACTCCATGTTTTTAGTTGATAGTGATATGTATGCAAGACCTGAAAATAAACACTATGGAGTATCATTTGGAATTGCAGGTGAAATGAGTGATATTAGTTTTGATTTGGTAGAAGGAATTAAAGCTTGCACCCTTGATGAAACAATATAAAAATAGACCTTAGATTCAGACTCAAAAGAGAAATATATTCAAGATAATTATAAACCTCCAATTTTGTGTATACCTCGTAAACCTCATGCAAATGGTCTTTTAAGATAAATGGTTGGAACCTTTTTAGAACTTATTCATCATTTGTCATCCCCTAAAAAAAGCCCAGTATCACAATCTAAAAGAGGGTCTGTTAAAGAATTCTAATATCCTTATATTATAGAGTTTTTAAACAAGTTAGATAATGAAATTAATCACTCATGTAGTGTTGATTATGTATTAGAACGTATAAAGATCTTAAATTTCATTTAGTTGGTGATAGTGCATTTTTTTCCAAAGATAGTTTAAATCATTTTGTAAATAAAGGTTGGTTGGCAACAATTTCAGATTTCTCAATAAATATTGCAATATTAACAGATTGCTCAGAGATACATTAAAAGATTATAGGAGTTGGGCTTGATGGTTATTATAAAGTCTGTAAAATTGATGAAAGGGACGAAAAAGTTCCTACATTTAAATCAATTGCAACCACTGGTTTTAAAATCAAAATCGTGAAGTTAATCCAAGCAAAGGTTCTAATAATAGTGATGCATTGGATCTTTATAAATTAAATAATTCAACTTTAAAGAAATTATGTTTAGGTTTAGGTGTTTCAAGATCAAGTAGTAATAAGAGAATGGTTATGTTAATTTGTGGTATAGATCCATTATCTCATTCAACCAACCCAAATTCGTACTCATTATTATCAGAAGCAATTCAAAAAGATACTTTAAAATCATATTCATTGGTTAAACTCAAAAACTTACATCAAAATTTTAATTTACCAGCTCCTGCTCAATTAACATGTGAAGGTTACATTTTAGCTAAAATTTATTTTTTATTCATCTTCAAGTCCTGTATTTTAACTACTTGTCATCTTTTTTAAGCTCAATCATATATAATTTCTTTATTGTAATAAAATATATTAAAAATCCTCTTAACAATATTTATGTATTGCTCATAATACCTTTGTTTGTTTATTGTATAAATTTGCAGTTTTTATAGAGCCAATATTATTTTTTTTGGGTGTGTATATTTTTTTATTTTTCTCATTTATTTTTTTTTTTTTCTTATTTATCTATAATCACAAAATTTCACAAGGTTTGACACTTTCGATAAATGCGATTTGCGCAGTGTAAACAAAAAGTCTAAAAAAGCAAAAATAAAAAAAAAATATAAAAAAATAATTTTGTTAAAGTGTCAAAAAAATCTGTTTTTTTTTTTTTTTATTTTTTATTTATTTTTATATTTTTTTTGAATTTTATTTAAATTGTTTTTTTTTTTATAGTTATTTTTCTATTCATCCTATAAATAAAAATTAAATAATTATTGTTTTATATTTTATTTTATTTATATTGTATTATATTGTATTATATTGTAGATTATTGGTTTAAAATAACTTTTGTTTTATTTTGTCAACATATTGTAATACCGCAATAAAAAAATGTCAACAGCAACAACAGCAAATGTACCAAGAACATTAAAGATTGTTATTATTGAAGGTAAAGAGTTAAAAGGTCTCGATTCAGGTGGTGTCTCAGACTGCTTTTTAAAATTCAAATGTAACAATGTTTCTGCCAAAACTGAAGTTATTAAAAAAACAACCTCACCAATTTGGAAACATATGATTAGTGTGTAAGTATACAATTTTAAAAAATACATATAAAGTTTTATAATATATATGTTAATATTAATATAAATATTAATTAATCAGTGGGCCAGTTGAGGATAATAGTTTATTATCATTTTTTGTTATGGATTGGGAAAGAATAGGAACAAGTAGACCAATGGGTAAAGTAGAAATTCCATGTTTGGAATTAGCAGCAGGTGCAAAGAGAAATCAACATGATCAATGGTTGAGATTGGATACTAAGGGTTTTATTAGAGTTAGTTATGAATTTTCACCACCATATCCATTAGAGGTTGACCCAGCCGAACCACCACCACAATCATTTATTAACCAACCAGCAGTATACTTTAAACCAATCTATTTACCAACTTTTCAAACCGAAGTGGTTTCTACTGGCCAAACCACAGCTAAATTTATTATGCCAGGTTCCGTGTACCATAGTAGATCTTTTATTGCAGGCGAACCAGTTAATTGCTCATTGATAATTAATGTATTGGAACCAAGAATTGTAGTTAGATCTTTAAACTTAACATTTGATGGGTCAGTTACTTTTAGAGGTAAAAAGCAAAGAAAGCTTGTCAATGACTATAGAGATCTTCTTTTGGGTTATGGTGAGCTAAATAATGTTTCCGCAGCCAACAGAGGTCATTACCACAAGATTACTTTAGAACGTGGTAAACACATCTTCCCATTCCAATTCTTTTTAGACAAAACATGCAAATCAACAGTGCAAATGGTCAATGGCTATAGTGTTTCATATGGTTTATACTTTAGTGCCGATATTGTTAACCAACCAGATATTGGTCTTTATCAAGAAATTAAAGTTGTAAATTTAGAAGACACTGTTTATAAAATGACCGTATCACCAATGAATGGCTCTGCTTCAAAATCACCACTTACCGGAGGTAATATATCGATGAATGCAAAATCTGTAAAGAATAGTTTCTATCCAGGCGAAGAGATTGAATTAGAAATGGATATCAACAACACAAGCAAAAAGAAGATCAAAGCTGTCGATATTGTGCTCCAACGTTTAGACTACAGTGGCACCGATACCACTCCTCTCTATACCAATGTACTTACAATGACCAAAAAGTGTTACCCAAAAATCAAACCAAACACCCAACGTAACATGATGACTGTTATAGAGTTACCAAATAGCCAGCTTATGGTCCCATCCATTTCAGAAACTAAAATGACTAGAATCGAATACCAATTACTTGTAAATTTAGATATACCAAACTGTGTTGATCTTCGTTTGAAATTACCCGTAGTAATAGTACAACCAGACCCAAAGCTTGAATATCTTCCAAATGCCCTCACTGAAATTGGTGATATACCAAGATATATCAACAATTGGACCGTTCGTCATTTCCACAGTTGGGTTCTTTTCAAGATGCAATGTCCAGATGTTATCAAAAACAACCCAGAGTTTTACCAATACCATTTAAATGGTTTGGATTTAATGAAATTAAATAACGATACCCTTTTTAATATATTAAAAGGTGCTGGTCCCAGAACACAGGAATTAGTTAGCGATCTACAGGTTCAAATTTTCCAAATCCAAGCAGTTAGAGATTTATTAAAAGAATTACAAATTCCAAGTTTTATCGAAACCTTTGAAAAAGAATCGATTACCTTTGAAATCTTACCATATTTAACCTATAATGATATTTTATCACTAGGTTTACCAATTGGTGATGCTAAAAGATTGGAAATTAAAATTAAACAAATTAATCAACAACAACAATATTGTGATATCAACAATAAACAATAGTTTTTAAAAATTAATCAATATTGTTTCTTTCTACATAGTTTGAATAATAAACCACAGTTTCAATTTTTTTTTCAAATCTTTAAAACAAAAAAAAGACCAACTATAAAATCATTTCGAAACCTATTGTAATCCATAAAAAAATAAAAGATCTAATTTAATGACATAAATTTATAAAATACAATTAAATAAATATTTTTTTTTTTTTTCATTATTATAGTTAATAAGCTATCATTCCTTTAAACTTTGATAATTGTTCGATAGAATTATTGGATTTATAATTGTATATGTAAAAAAAAAATTATATTTATATTATTTATATTTTATTTAAAAAAAACCTTTGTTTTGTAAATATTCAAATAAACTTTTTAATTGTTCATTGGCTTGGTCAGTTTCTATTAAGGGCGAATACATTCCCAACAAAATAACACTCTCTTCAAGAGTTGGGTTCTATACATTTTTAAAAAATTAAAGAAAAATAAATCTTAATAAAAAATAATTATAACCTTAATGATTTTATACTTTGAATGATTCTTACCTTTATTTTAAATATACACCCATTTTTATATTCTACATCTAAATTTCTATAAGTACTAATTTTCGATACCATACAACGATCTGTATGTCGAAAATCATAGCTATTTCCATCAATTTGATAAGAATATTTAGGCTTGGTAACTACTCTGCTTAAATCTATAGCTTCATTTTCTTTAATTGAAATAGTTGAGAAAATAATTTTTTCATTCCTTATAAAGGTTATTCCTAAGAATCCAATTGATTCTAAATACTCTGATTTTTTCTAATATTAAAAAATATTAATATTAAAAAATATTAATATTAAAAAAAATTTATAAATAGATAAATATATACTTACTTTTAATGTACTACTTAATGACATATTTTATATATTAATTATTTTTTGGATTGAATTAAAAAATTGTGTGTGTGATTTATATAAAAATTATTTCCATTTTATTTCTTTTCTTTAATTTTTATCAAAATGTAATATATCTTTTTTTAAAAAAAAAAAAAAAAAATTTATTTTTTTATTTAAATATTTTTTTTTAAAGGTGATTATTCAATAACAGGTAAAATTTATATAATGAATAATTTTTTTATTGTAATTTTTTTATTTTAATTTATTTATATGAAGATATCTTTTTTATTATTATAATGAAGTATATATTGATATTTGATTAAGAGATAATTCTCTATCAGATATCATAGATATACGACAAAAATGAAAATAATTTTTTTTTTTTTTGATTTTTTTTTTTTTAAATAAAAAATTAATACATACATCTTATGCAACCATCTTAATTTTTTTTTTATTTTTTTATTTTTTTTTTTTTTTTTTTTAATTTATTTTTTTAATTTATTTTTTAATTTTTTTTTTTTTTTTGTGCAATAATTCATTTTATTTTCATTACAATTTCTATTTATGAATATTTTTTTTCTGTGGTATTTATTTTATAAATAATAATAGTTTTAAATTAACAAAATAAATAAATTTATAAATTAATAAATTAATAAATAAATAAATAAATAAATTAATAAATAAATAAATAAATAAATAAATAAATAAATAAATAAATAAATAAATAAATAATAGTTTAATAATTTAATAATTAAGAAAAATAAAAAAGAAATGAGTGGATTCGTTAATGATTTATCTCAACTTCAAAAAAATGAATTAATCAAATTTAATGAATATTTAGATGAAAATATTGAGCAAATTAAAAAAGATATCGAATCTAAATTAAATACACCATCATCACCAACTACAACATCCACACCACCAGAATCAACAACTACAACTACAACTACAACAACAACAACTACTACAAATCAAATTAGTGAATTAAAAATTTGGTCAGTTAATTTAGAAAAACTATCAAATCAAAGAGATATTGTTTTATTAAAATTTTTAAGAGCTAGAGATTTCAAATTGGATGCAGCTAAACAAATGTTAATAAACTCACTTGCATGGAGAAAACAGTTTAATGTCGAAAATATTTTAAATGAAGAGTTTCCAGAATACTACAAGGAGATTGGTGAAATTTGGACCAAACCAGATATCGACGGTAGACCAATTATGGTAAATTATTATCACAAGATCAATCCTGATGTCGTATTTAAAGATGGCGTTAGCCAATTTGTCCGTTGGAAAGTTCAGCAGATGGAAAGAGCAATTCACGATACCCTCATACCATCGAATTGGTCAATAGAAGATTTAGTTGTCATTCACGATTACAAAGATGTTTCAATCTTTAGAACAGATTCAAGAATAAAACAAGCATCTAATCAAACTATTACTGCATTACAAGATAACTATCCAGAGTTACTTGCTAAAAAGGTATGATTTAAAAATAATTAGATTATCTAATTTTATATATTAATATTTTTTTTATTTTTCCAAATTAGTTTTTCATTAATATTCCATGGATTTTAGAAAAACTAGTATCTGCTTTCAGTATGCTAACTAGTGAAAGAACAAGAAGCAAATTCATTATTTGCTCAGGTACCTATAGAGAAAAACTATTAAAGTTTGTCGATGTCGATAATATTCCACAAAGATTAGGTGGCTTTGAAGATAATAGTATACAAATTCAAGTTGTTAAAATCGAATCACAAAAGAACCATATTATTGACTTGGGAAAGTTGGACTCTGATAAAACTATTGAATGGGAATTTACATCCAAAGTTTTCCAAAAGGATTTATCAGCCAATATTATTTCTTCAATTAATGGTAGTGGCAGTAGCAATAATATTACAATTGAAGGAACCTCACCCTCACCCTCACCCTCATCCCCCTCATCCCCATCATCCCCATCAAACATTTCCAACAATATTCTACTTGCCATTAAACCAAAAGAATTTAACAGTGGTTCAATTCAAATCGAAGATGATGGTTATTATAAATTCAGCTTAAAGAATCATTTTAACGAACCTGTTGAAATTCATTATCGTGTTTGCACCAAATCTAGATTAACTCAATCTGTAAATTTAATTTCAAAAGATTTAGAAAACACCAAAATCGAAAAAGACAATCAAATCATAAATCAATTGGAAAAAGAGGACCAAGAAAAACTAGATAATCAAGAAAAAGAAAAATTGGACAATGATCATGTTGCTTTAATTTAATTCAATAAAATTCAATAAATAATATCCATTTAGAGGACTAATATTAAAATCGAATTATAGTAATAATTTTAATTGAGTATTTTTTTTTTTTAACGAATTTAATTTTTTTTTTTTCTTTTTTTTAATTTTTTTTGATTTTTTTTTTTTTTTTTTTTCAAATTTTTTCATTTTTTTTTTCATTTATATAATTTTTATTTTATTTTTAAATTATTCTAAATTTAAAAAAAAGGATCTCTATTAAGAATGTCATTTAATAATAATAACTTCAGAGGACAATCTAGAGGCAATAGAGGAAACTTTAATAGAGATTCGGAAGATGATTTCAAATCAAAACTTACATCACTCATTGTTAGAATTGGTGATAAAGCTACAAGTAGTTTAGAATCAAATATTGAAGCATTAGCTAATGCATTATTAGCTGATATTCCAAAGCATGGTACTTTAATTCAAGATATTTTATTCAAATGGTAAATATATATATAGTATTAAATTACTAAAAATTAAAAATATTTTTACTTATATTTATTTATTAACTTTTTTTTTCATTAAACTAGTATTTCACAATTAACTTATAAAGCACCAGTTTATGGTACATTAGTTGGTTTAATTAATGCTAAAAATTTTGAATTTGGCAAAGAAATTGTTTGTAGACTTGTAGATGAAATTTTAAGTGCATTAAATAAAAAGAAATTCATCCAAGTTAAACTTTTAATTAAATTTATACCAGAACTTGTAAATGCAAATGTTTTAAGTGTTCAATCAATTTTCGAACTCTATGAATCATTATTATCAATTCTCAATACATCAAGTTATACTCAAAATAAAGCTGATTTCTTTGTTTATTTAGTTTTATTAACCATTCCACACGTATGTATTAATTTATTTCAAAAAGTGTTTTTATTAATAAAAAAAATCGATTACTAATGTTTAATTTTTACTTTTAGATTGGCGAACTTTTATCAAAAAATCATTTTGGTCAAATAAGTGCAGTTATCGAAGAATGTGAATCATATGTAGAATCAAGATCAACTAGTGATAAGAAATTTTATCAATCATATAATAATGGTCTAAGTGATGATAAATTAGAAACCCTCTTTAAACAAATTAAAAATCTTAAAAATGATCCAGAAAATCCTTGGGTTGTTAATTCAATTTTAAAACCATGGAAGAACTTTACCGAACAATTACTAAACCCTGAAGTTCAACAACATATTTTACCAACAATTAATTTTACAGATGACGATGTATGTTTTAAAACTTTTAAATACCAATTTTTTAAAATAACTAATTTTTTTATTTTTTCTTTAGTCAATCGAATATCCACAAAATTTAAATAAACCATTATTCAGATTATTTAATGAAGATCAATATATATCAATTGAAAAATCAATCGTTCAAGAATATATTTTAGATATTTTATACTTTTTCAACTCTGATCACAAAGAAGCAGCTAAATTTATTTATTCATTACCAGTGCAATTCGAAATCGATGATGTTGTAGTTGAAACATTATTTGGGGAAATGTTTTTATTACCAGAACCAACCTTCAAAGTTATCTATTACAGTGTAATATTCATCGATTTCTTCAAATCACAACCATCAGTTATTCCAGTATTTGCCTATGCTATCAATTTACTTTTCGAAAACATCGACAAATTAGATTTTGAAATTATGGATCGTTTCGCTTTAGCATTTGCTCATCATCTTAGCAACTTTGATTACAAATGGATTTGGAGTGATTGGGCACAAGCACTTCAACCAATTAACCCAGAGAACCCACCAATGGTCGAAGGTGCCACAATAGAAGATTTAATTAAATTACAAAACCTCAAGATTATCTTTATTAAACGTGTAATTCAATCACTTTGCCGTCTTTCATATTTAGATAAAATCAAACAAAACTTACCAGCTGACTACCATCAATACCTTCCACCAGCTCCAAATCCAAACTTTAAATTCCTTTCATCTGAAAACCCAGAAGAAGAAAATAAAGAGTTGGTTAGTCAATCACATAAACTTTTACTCTCATTCAAAACTAAAGAGCCATTAGAAAATTTAATTCAAACTTTCTCTGCCATTCCATCAAGCATCAATTGTGTCGAGCTTTTAACTAAATGTATTCTTCAAATTGGTTCCACTAGTTTTTCCCATTTAACCTATGCAATCGAAAGATATCTCACCCTCTTTAAAACAGTATTAAAATCTCAAGATGATCGTCAAGAATGTCTTCGTTCAATCTTTGAATTTTGGAAATATTCACAACAACACATTGTTATTGTAGTCGATAAATTTATCACCTTCAAAATCATCTATCCTATCGATACTGTCACTTGGTTCATGAAACCCGAAAACATCAGTCGTTTCATTACCGAATCTTTCACCTGGGAAATCCTTCACAACTCGATCCAAAAGACCATTATCGTCATTGAAACTCTTTCTTTAGACCTCGAAGAAAATCAAAGTGAAGAAAAAGAATTTAAATTAAATACCTCAATCAGCGAACAACAATTATTACTCTCTGAATTAATTAAAGGTATTGGCTCGATACTTTCAAACGATAAAAATTCTCTCAATGACTCTTCAAAACTTTTAATTGCTGGTCAATTAAAATCTATCACAAGAAAATACTTTACCCAAATTAAACCAGTTTTACAATCACAACCACAATTATCAAATATTATTAATCAATTTACCCAATAATAATAAAAATCATAAATAAAAAAATAAAAGAAATCTAAATATTTTTTTTTAAAAAAAACACCCACTTTTTAAGAATTTTCTCTTAAAATTAAAGTATTTATTATACTAAAGTTTAATTTTAATTTTAATTTTAATTTTCTTCGTTTTTTTTAATTTTAATATAATTTTTTTTTTTTTTTTTTTATTCCACAATAAAAACTATTTTTTTTTTTTTTTTTTTTTAATTTTTTTATTTTTTATTTTTAATTTTTTTTTTTTTGATATTTTATTTTATTTCATTTTTTTTTAAAATTTTATTAATAAACATTGTGTTTTATTTATAAAATATTATAATAATGACTGATACAAATACTACACCATCAACTGAAACTAAAGAACAAATTGTTACACCATGGGAAGTTGAAGCTAGTGCAGGTGGTGTCGATTACGATAAACTCGTTAATCAATTCGGATCAACTAGAATCAGCGAAGAACTTATCGCTCGTTTTGAAAGAGTCACCGGTAAAAAAGCTCACCACTTTTTACGTAGAGGAATCTTTTTTTCACATAGGTAAATTTCAAATAAAATAGAAATAGTATATGAATATTATTTGGAATGAATAATATTTATTAATAATACCAATAAACTACAAGATAATTATCATAACATTATAATGTAAGCTTTAGAGTATTAATATTTATTTATTTATCAACTTATTTAGAGACTTAAAAGAAATTTTAGATCATCACGAAGCAGGTAAAAAATGGTATTTATATACAGGTCGTGGTCCATCATCAGGTTCATTACATTTTGGTCATTTATTACCATTCTTATTCACAAAATACCTTCAAGATGCTTTCAATGTACCATTAGTTGTTCAAATGACAAATGATGAAAAATTCTTATGGAAAGGTATTACCATTGAGGAATCAATTGAATATACCCACAACAATGTTAAAGATATTATCGCTTTAGGTTTTGATGTTCAAAAAACTTTTATTTTCTCAAATTTAGATTACATTCAATATCTTTATCCAAATGCTATTAAAATTTCAAGATGTGTTAATTTAAATCAAGTAAATTTCAAATATTATTTTAGATTTTAATTTTTATTCATTTACTAATTTTTATCATATTTTTTTTTATATAGATTAAAAATATTTTTGGTTTCCAAGATAGTGATGCAGTCGGTAAATTTACTTTCCCACCAATTCAAGCTGCACCATGTTTCCCAGATTCATTCCCACATATATTTGATCCAAAAGATCCAGAAATTAAAGCCGTACGTTGTTTAATTCCATGTGCTATCGATCAAGATCCATACTTTAGAATGACTCGTGATGTTGCACAACGTTTAGGTTACAACAAACCATCATTAATTCACTCTAAATTTTTCCCAGCACTTCAAGGTCACAACACTAAAATGTCAGCATCAGATTTAAATTCAGCAGTTTATCTCAGCGATACACCACAACAAGTTAAAGATAAAATTAAAAAACACGCCTTCTCTGGTGGTGGTGCTACTAAAGAAGATCAAGAAAAATATGGTGCCAATTTATCCGTAGATATCACTTATGAATACTTAACATTCCTTTTAGAAGATGACGATCAATTAAAAGAAATTGCAGAAAAATACTCAACAGGTAAAATGTTAACTGGAGAAATTAAACAAATTTTAATTGACATTATGGTTAAAATCATCGCCAGACACAAAGAAGCTAGATCTAAAGTTACCGATGAAGTTTTAAATTCATTTATGTCAATTCGTAAATTAAATTTTTAGAAAAAAAAAAAAATAAATAAAAAAAGGGTAACATTTAAAATAATAAATAAAAACAACTTAATATTAAATAATATTATATTTTATTTTATTTAATACAAAATAAAATATGGGTATTAAAATATTTTTCTTTTATATTTTTTTATTTGAATCAGATTGATTTTTATGATTGATTATATGAATATAAAATTAGGTTTTGGGGTATTTTTTTGGTACTCGAGAGGATACAGCCAAATTACAATTTAATAGAGTTTTTATAGCAAAAAATCAATGATAAAGAGCAATTTACAAAATATCAAATATCCAAGAAAAAAAAAAAAATAAAAAAAAAATAAAAAAAAAATAATTTTTTGAGATTCCTGTGTGATTTTTTTTAAATAAAAGAATGAAGGGTTTAATATCAATCAATGATATAGATAATTATTTTTTTATTTTTTTTTTTTTATTTTTTTTTTTTTTTAAATATTTATAGTTTAAAATTTTTTTTTTTTTTTTTTAACAAATTTTTTAGTATATATAATAATAATCTTTACTTTATTATTAGATGATAATAGTTTTTTGTATATAAAATGTTAAAAAAATATTCGTGGGTCGAAATTTCAAAACATAATAATGAGAGTGACTGTTGGGTAGTTGTTAATGGTATTGTTTATGATGTTACTAAATGGTTACCTTGTCATCCAGGTGGTAAAGATGCTATTTTACTATCTGCTGGTAATGATATAACTAATTTGTTTGAATCATACCATCCATTTACAAACACACCCAATAGTTATTTAAAACAATATGAAATTGGTGAAATCTCAGTATATGAGCACCCAAAATTTGTAGAAAAGAGTAAATTTTATTCAGTGTTAAAGGAAAGAGTAAGAAAGCATTTTAAAGATACCAATCAAGATCCAAAAATTTCAATAGGTATTTTATCTCGTTTAGCTTTAGTATATCTTTTGATATTTGTTTTTTATTATTTTGCACATTTATACAGCACAAATTTCTTTTTCAATTGTATAATGTCATTTTGTTTTTCTATTAGCATGTCCTTATTGTCTCTTCATATGATGCACGATAGTTGCCATTTTGCTCTTACCCACAGCCCCATATTGTGGAAGCTCTTTGGTGCTACTTATGACTTATTTGTCGGTGCTTCTTTCTTTTATTGGTCAAACCAACATGTTGTGGGCCATCATGTTTATACTAATATTAGAAATGCTGATCCAGATATCGGGGACAGTGAAGTCGAGTTTAGAATTGTAACACCATATCAGCACCGTTATTCTATTTACCGTTTTCAACATATATATGCACCTCTTCTCTATGGTTTATACTCGATAAAATACCGTTTGTGTGACTATACAGCTTTTATTGATGGTTATATAGGAAGAATACGTTGTAAGAGACCCACTAGTTTCGATATAGGAGCATTTATAATTGGAAAAATATTTTTCCTTTATACTAGATTTTATTTACCTCTTCAAATTCATAGTTTTTCAAATTATATTGTTTATTTCTTTATTGCGGAGTATTTCTTTGGGGCATATTTATCATTTGGTTTTCAAGTAAGCCACTCTGCAGATGAATTAAAAATTTCCGCCACACCAAGATTACCAGAAGAACAGGTAGAAATAGGGGAAGATTGGGCTATTCATCAACTTAAAACCACATTAGATTATGGTGCAGATTCATTACTATGCCATTTTTTCTCTGGAGGTGTAAATTTGCAGGTAATCCATCACTTATTCCCTTCTTTAAATCAAGAGTATTATCCACAAATTGTTCCAATAGTGGAGCAGCTCTGTAAAGAATTCAATCTAAAGTATAACTATAAAGATACTTTCACAGAAGCATTAGTTTCTCATATTAAATTTTTATATAAAATGGGGAATGATCCAAATTATATTCGTAAACCCTATACAAAAAACGATTAAACTTAATAAATAAAATTTTATTTGTAATATATTTCCAAATTAAAATTAATAAAAATTTAATAAAACCAAAAATCATTGTTAATTGTATTACCTATTTATTGCTTTTACAAATAAGTCAATAATTAATCCTTCAACACAATTTTTTTTTTAATAGTGGAGATAATTTTTAATGATAAATAATCCAACATTCATTTTTATATTTGAAATTTGATTAAAGTTATTAGTTTTTTTATAGTTAGAGTTGCTGATTTTGTTTTAACTGCTAAACACGAATTTTTGACTTACCCCTTCAATAAGAATGGCCCAAAGGTTAACACGACTTTTATTAATTTATTTTTAAAAGAATTTTTAGTAATTTAATTTTGATTATTTAATTTTAGTTATTTAATTTTTATTTGTAATTCATCGATAAAGTTCTGTAGCTTTCCAGGTGTATAGGTTTTTTACCCTAAATTTATCTGAATTCCATATCTTGCTGAAGAGTTCCAGAGACGAACAGATTTTCGAACCTTGTAATAAAATGCATTATGCACAACTAAGGCGTGAGGTGACCAACTAGCAAAAGGGAAATTTCTTAATTTATACTATTAATTTCAACTCCTAATTTAAAATTTCAAACCTAATGAGATCTTAAACTAGCACCTGTAATGATACCTCATAAAGATAATGAAAGTTTTCAAATAATAATTCTTAAAATAGTAATAAGAAGTTTTATAATAATATCTCTTAAAATAGTAATAATAAGTTTTATAATAATATCTCTTAAAATAGTAATAATTTTCCATTTATAATATATTTAGTTGAAACTGTCACATGTTTAACATATATATACATTCATGTCAACTTGTTTATGATAGTATAAATACTTCAGTAATAATTCTTTATTAATGACTTATATATTAAATATTAACTTCTAATAACAATAACAATTAATAATATAATAACTAAAATACTTAAATAAAGGTTTCTAAACTATATTTCTATTATAACTATATTTCTTTATTAAACTTAGTAATATTCCTGTAACTCCGAGTGGAGCTCTAACTGTAACCATCTTTCAGATAGGGGTTCCATCACAATTGGCGACAACTGCTCAAAAAAAAAGGAAAGGATTAGACAGCTTCTAGAAAAAAGAAAAGAGATAAAGGCTAAGGGTTAGACAGCTGCTCAAAAAAAAAAAGGAAAGGATTAGACAGCTTCTAGAAAAAAGGAAAGAGAAATAAGTCTTTATAGGGTTCGACAGCTTCTAAAAAAGGAAAGGGATAAAAGCTAAGGGTTAAACAACTAAAAGGAAAGGAATAAAAGCTAAGAGTTAAACAACTGCATAAAAAGGATAGAGAAATTAGGGTCTTATAGGGTTCAACAGCTGCATAAAAAGAAAAGGATAGGTCTTTATAGGGTTTACAGCTGCATAAAATAGAAAAAAGCTACAGAAATTAGGTCTGCATAGAGTTAGAAACAGAGGTACTGCTCCAATAAGTTAATTTTCAAGGATAGAAAAAGGGAAAAGTATTAGTGAAAGATTGTTATTAAGCATTTTTAAAAGTATTATTAGATTTTAAGTATATTGGCTCGAATAGATAGTTCTTAAAGCAAATAAAGAAGATAGTAAAATGGTTAAAGGTGGTCAAATCATATTTACAGGATTATCAGATAGTATTTCATTTGCTGATTTAAATGTTGGTTTCGAATTAAAATATCCTACGAATGTATTAAGAACTAAAACCAATCTCATAAAGTTATTAGCCGGTCCAGCATTAAATTATATTTTAAGGCTTCCAAGGACAGATACCGTAGATCAATGTATTGAAAAGTTAGGTATGGTTTATGGTAGAATAGAAAAAGCCCCATTACAAGATTTCTTTGATATCCGAAGTATTCAGTTCAACAATCTCGAAGAATTAATAACTGAATTCAATATGCGTTTAAGTATGGTAAATGGGTTAGATGAAAGTACAGTTGTACAAACTTTTAGAGATGCATGTGGTCCAAAACTAGGCATAGAGTTATGTAAAAAAGGTGCAACAACGATAAATGAGAGTTATATGCAAGCAAGAATTATAGAAAATGGTATTTTACGATTTGGAAAATCATTATATCTTAGACAGTATGTTTCTATGAAATCAATCCCACAATATGATTTTATATATAGCCCAAATACAACAAAGACTCCAGCAACAAATCACGTAATATCAACCCCAGTAACAAATCACGTAATATCAACTCCAGCACCAGTACAGAGAAATTTAACAGAGTCACCACAATCACCATATGTCCCAAGACCAGATTTTAATGTCAATAGTATAAAGAGTAGCCAAAAACAAGAGCTTCTGTTTAAGCATAATAATAAAAGGAATATAAAATGTTATAGTTGTCAAAAACTAGGTCATTATGCAAGTGAGTGTAGATCAAAAAAGAAAAATCATAATCAAATAAAGCATGAAGTAAATATGATTAAAGAAGGTGATCCAATTAATGTCATCACTCAAGAACAAGAAGTACCACCAGAAGTAAAGAAAGAAACAGCAATAGTATCCAAGTTAACTCCAAGATCAGAAAGAAATAAAAAGAATATCCACACAAATTTATCTGTTAATGGTAAATTAATTAGAGGAATGTTAGATACAGGTGCATTTATTAGCACAATGTGGAAGTCATTAGCTGAAAAAGCAAGTTTAAAGATTGAAGGTCCAAATAAAGATAACGCAATTTCCGGTACAGGTCATTCAATAAAGATTTTGGGTATTACAACAGCAACAGTTAAGTTGGGTGAAGTAGAAAGAACAGTAGAGTTCAAGATTGTCAAGGATAATGCATTAACTTCAGATTGTATTTATGGAATGAATTTAATTAATTCATTGAAGTTATGTATTGAACCTTGGAATGGCTATATTTATAGTCACGGAAACAAGAATAATAAATCGAAATTATATGAATTTAAATCCGATTCAAATGTTAGAGTATCAAGAATTTCGGACGAACAATTTGCAACAATTAAAGTAGAGCGTGTTAAAGAAATCATAAAAGAAAATGGATGTAATTTGAAGTCAGAACTAGTACAGCCAGATATTTTAAGCAATAAAGCTAAGATAGAAATTAGAGACTCAGAAAAAGTTACAAGCAAGTCACCATCTCATAAAGAAGTTATTGAAAGAAAAATCAAACAAAGTATGGATATCGATAATATAAAACCATCATTGTGTACTCAGTTTGGTGTTCCATTCAAGTCAAAGTTTAAAGGTGAACCATTTGAACACGTAGAATTTAGCAAAAATACAGTATGCGAAAATCTTATTAAGGTAAACGATAAGATTGCACCCGAAAAGATTCAACCACAGTTACTTAGTGAAGTTGAAGAAAAGACAAATATTATAAAAAAAGAAAAATGTGTTTTACATGAATCATTTGCCACAATACAAGAGGAAATGAAGAAGTTAAGTGAAATTAAAGAATTAGAAGATAGTGAAAATCAATTTGAAGTAAACAAGTATATTAAATTGCTAGATCCAGAACTAGAAAGTCATTGTTTAGTTTTACAATTAGAATTTTGTTTATTGATTGACAATATTTTATTATGTAATCGCAAATGTATAACTTCAAGTAGAGAATCAAAGTTATCATCAATTAGAAATAGGATTATGAGAGCAATTTGGTTTGAAAGAGATAATTTAGAGAAAGAGAAAGAATGTCAGATAAGATATTATTTTCAAATATATACAAGGAATAAAGAAGGAAATCAAGTAAATGTATATATCAATAATTCAATGAGAGAATTAGGTCCAAAAGAATTTTCTAAAGCAAGAATAGGTCTATTTTTAGTGTTAAAAAAGGTCGTTAAAGGTTTGATGTTCAAGATAAAGTTCAAAGATGGAAGTAAAGTAAACCCGAACATCAGTGTCAATCGTTTTAAAAAAATTCTGAAGGGGGGTTATGTAATGATACCTCATAAAGATAATGAAAGTTTTCAAATAATAATTCTTAAAATAGTAATAAGAAGTTTTATAATAATATCTCTTAAAATAGTAATAATAAGTTTTATAATAATATCTCTTAAAATAGTAATAATTTTCCATTTATAATATATTTAGTTGAAACTGTCACATGTTTAACATATATATACATTCATGTCAACTTGTTTATGATAGTATAAATACTTCAGTAATAATTCTTTATTAATGACTTATATATTAAATATTAACTTCTAATAACAATAACAATTAATAATATAATAACTAAAATACTTAAATAAAGGTTTCTAAACTATATTTCTATTATAACTATATTTCTTTATTAAACTTAGTAATATTCCTGTAACTCCGAGTGGAGCTCTAACTGTAACCATCTTTCAGATAGGGGTTCCATCACACACCTTTCATCCAATTCCTCATTGGTGTAGTCGGTAACACTCTAGTCTTTCACACTGGTACCTCGGGTTCGATTCCCGAATGGGGAGCTTTTAATTGATATTTATCTTTCCGGTGATAACTTTGTATTCTATTTTTGGTAAATCGTCATCCCATCTATCCCTTTTTGCCGTCACTTTAGATAGGGCCTCTTTAATCGTTTTATTCATTCTTTCCGACGACCATCTGATCGTGGATGACATGGAGCTGTTAACAATTGATAACGGTACACCACTAAAAATACATTATCCACTAAAAACTTTGCTGCTTCCACTGCTGTTTTGTTGCCTCTACCCATAATGAAACCATTATCTAATTCTTGTGTATATAGTGTTTTGATTTAAATAATATTTTTTAATTGATTTTAAATAATCATTTTTTTGTGTGAGTTTCATTGTATAATAATTTCTCTCAAATTCTTTTTTTTTTTATTTTTTATTTATTAAAATATTATTTGAATAATTAAATTGAATAATTAAATTGAATAATTAAATTGAACAATTATAGTTTCTTTAGGAATGAATATTAAAATAAATATTTATAGTTATTATACTTTCCTTAAAGTGGACTTTTAGATTAAATTTAATTATAAAAACTATTATTATAGATCTAAATGGCTATATTAGTTAAAAATAATTATTATTATAATTTTTAATAATGATGTTCGCAATTCCTTTGTAGAAATTTGGTGTTGTTGATGTTGAAAGGTTGTTGTTGTTGAATTTGTTGAATTGTTTATTTATTGGAACAGTATATTTGATAGAGGTTCGAATATTTGGTGAAGTTTGTTGTGGGTAGGTGTTATTGTTTCTATTTTTGCTGATTAAACCATATTGTTTTTGTTATAATTGTTATTTTTTTTTATTTTTGTTTTTGTTGGTCGGTAATCTATTCTCAAAAAAACCCTATGTAAAACCGAGGACACAACAAAATGAGAGATATAAAATTATGCAAAAATAGGAAAAAGATAAAAAATTAAAAAAAATTTAAAAAAAATAAAATATTTTTTCAAAATAAAATCATTTTAGTTTATAAAAATTTAAATAAAAAAATTGAGGCAAAGGATCAAATTATACAGAAATATTAAAAGGTATAAAGATATAATAGAAAGTTTAGAATGTAAACTAAACCATTACAGGAGAGAAAATGAAGAAATCAAATATATCAATTGCAAAAAACTATTATTCAAATGATTCAAAACAAATCACATATTTTAGAGATGGAATTCAACAATTATAAAATCAAAGAAGAAGAAGAAATTAAGAGGCTTGGTGAATCGAATAACGAAATTATTGAAACTGGTCACAGCAAAATAAGTGATCTTATGATGGAAATTGATTTACTCAAAGAGTCAGGTGCGGGCCAATGTAAGCAATACGAATCAAAATATTTCATTAAAAAAAAAAAATACACATATAAATAAATATCTATAGATATAACTAAATAATTTCCTTTATGAAATTCAGGATCTTTCTTTTAATAATTATTTTTTGATTTGTTTGTCTATATAACATTTTGTTAATAAATAAATTTTACACCTAAAAAAATTCCATACATATTTATATATAAATAAAATTATATTTTTTTATTTTTTTATTTTTTTTTGATTAAATTTTTATGTATTTAGTCTTTGACACACAACACCTCAGCTTTAAAATATTATCAACTCAGTAATTAATACACATTAATTAATACACATAAATATTTCTATTTAAATTAAAAAATTAAAAAATAATATAGAAATAAATCATTAAACCTTAATAATGTAAAAATTAAAAAAAAATAATGTATCATTAAAAATAATCTTAGTTTTAAAAAAAAAAAAAATGGGGTAAAAAAGTTTTAACTTTATTTTAAAATGGTTGGAATAATGATGGATTATAATGATCGATAATGAAATTTGATAGCTGGTTCATGAAGAATACAAAATGATCACCATCTACCATTGTACTCATCATTGAGTCTAAAACAATCCATCTTTCAATGCCACCTCTTTTATATAATTTGAAGCAATATTCGAATGGGAAATGCTCGATATTGACTTTACCAGATTCGATGAGAGAGTTCCAATAAGATTTGAAAAGCTTTTCCTCATTTGCTCTTCTAAATTCTACATTGTTGCAATTACTGATTATGAATTGAGCTACATCAGCGAATGGACAATTGATACCGATTTCAGACCAATCCAAGAGGTAGAATGTCTTTTCTGGAACTCCACTAACTGATTTATATTGAAGATTTGGGACCATAACATTACCAGCATGAAAATCACCATGTGTTAAAGTGAATGAAGTCTTTGGGTTACTGATATCGATTCTTTTTAATTGGTTTTCCCAAGTGTAATAATTTGAATAAAACTCTTCAACCACCTTGATTAATAGGTCTGAATTATTAATTGAATCTTTCAATGCAGCAATCTTTGGTAAAGCTATGTTTTTCCATGTGGATACCAAATACTCTTTACTTTCCATCCACTTTTCTTTACCCTCTCCATTATAAACATTGAAATTCTTCAACCAGGTCATATCCACTCCATCAGAATTCTTTTCTTTTAGTATACTGCTATCCCTAAAATACTCGATATGAAGCTTTGAAGTTTCTAAAAAGCAATCTTCAAAAATCTTGTATGGATCGTACAATGATAAGTTAAAATCTTGTGGGAGACCCCAACATTGGTTACCTAAAGCTTTACATGCGGTAATGTATTTCTTTTGGAACGAGGTTTGCTCATCTTGCTTTTCAAATTCTTTAATTTCCTCATTTGTAAGTTCTGAAAGATCTTGCATGATGATTGCAAATGAGCCTGATGGAGTCTTATTTCTATAATAAGTCTTTGGAACGAAACTATACATCATTTTACCATGAGAGTTCATTAATTCTCTATAGTTATAAAAATCAACTTCTCTATGTGAATGTTTAAGTGCTGATAATTTCTTTTCATCACATAACTCTGCAACAAAGCATTTGAAAATAACTGAATTTGGTCTTGATGATTGTCCTTTATTATCGTTATTCCATTTCAATGATAATTTGATAATATATCCAACAAACCCCCCTTCTAATGGATTTCCACATGTAAATTCTATAATTTTTGATGAACTGTCATTAGAATCTTTGATAACTGAGTTTAAAAAATCCAATGTTATCTCTTCTTTACTAATAACTCCTGTCATTTTATTATTATTTATTGTTTTAAAAAAAAAAATGAAATTTAAAAAAAAAAAAAAGTTTTTTATATTTTTTTTTTGTTTTTATTACTTTTTTCTCAACATTCGTCTTTTATTTCTTTTTGGTTTAAATAATAATATTTTATCGTAATAACCGTCCAAAGAGTAAAAACATTATAATAAAAACCCTCCTTTTTGCTAAAAAATAAATAAAAAACATATCTCGTATATTCTTTCTTTTAATTTTATCAAAAAATAAAATAATTATAATAATCTATATTGTTGCATATATTAAAATATTTTAGGAAGCAAAAGACATACGATTATTGGTTAATAAAAGAAAAAAAAGAAAAAAATATCCAAAAAAAAAAAAAAAAAATTTTAAATTATTTTAAATTTATTTAAATTTTTTTTATTTTCATATTAAAAAATATTTATTCCCCTTTTTTTAATAAGATGATGACAATAAACCACATCAACAAAATCAATTATAGGAATGTATTAAAAAATCAATATTTCAAAAGATATTTACATCCAGAAGGATGTTTTAATATAGAAAAGATTCAAAAAATGATGGATAATAGTTCAACATCGGGTAATCCTTTTATAAAGAAATCATTTAAGGGTCCATTATTATTAAAAGATTTGCAAGCATTTAACGACAATGGTTTTCTAATCAAAAACGATATAATAGATAATAAACTACTCTTTGAATTTAAACAAGAGTTTAATGAATATCAAAAAGATAACAATCATACCAATAATAGTAATAATAATAATAATACTCAATACAACTGCCATTTTAAAAGTTTATATGAAATTAGACAAAATCAAAATTTCTATGAATCGTATATTCAACTATTAGGCTCAACATATTCAGATTCCTATACAAACTATTCAAATACTTTATCGTTAATAAACAGTGGTAAACCAACAACAATAAAGAATGTATCATTTTTAGAATACCCAAATTTTATACATAATTTTTCACCCATTGAATTATTCATGTATTTAGGCAACTCAACTATCAAAAGCAACTCTGGTGAAAACAATGATAAAACCATCAATTTAGATTGTGTAAGTCATCAAATAGATAGATATTTAGATATTTATTGTTTACTAATTATATTATTTTAGAATCCATTTAATTTATTTAAAAATGAAAAAATCAGTAAAGAAGGATTGGTTTACAGCAATATAGAATGTTGGAAACCTATTAGATCATTCATTTCATTAAAAGATAATCAAGGAATTTGGATATTACCAGGGTTTCATAAAAAATCAGTTCAGTTTATTCAAGATAAATATTTAGAGAATAGAAAAAAGCTTATTAAAAACCTATCTTTAAATGGCAGCGGAGAATCAAATGGTTATAATGTTAGCAATTATTATAAAAACGATAAAGAGTTATTGTCAATGTTAGAATATATTCCATTAAATAAAGGTGATATAGTATATTTCGATTGGAGAATACCGAAAAGCTATGACCAGTCATTATTAGAATTTATAGATACGTCCTTTTTACCAAATGTTTTAATTAATCAACAATATATTCAAATAGAAAAAGATAATTATAAAAATGGTATAATAACACTAAACAACACCAATAATAATAACAATACCAAAAATACAACCAATAATATCAATAATGAGGGTTTCTTATCAAAATTCCTTTCAAACTTTAAAAATAATAATGATAGTGCCAAGGACAATTATCAAAATTTAGAAAATAATAAAATTAAAGAATTTAATAATGAAAACTTTGTATCACCAAAACTATCAATATTGGGAGAAAAATTATTAAATTTTAAAAAATGGGAAACTAATTAAATAAAAGATATAAAAACATAGTATTATATTATTATTATTATTATTATGTTTTATAAAATTTTTTTTTTTTTTTTGTTTTATTTATTTAAAGCTAATTTTTTTTTTTTGTTGTGTTTTGATTTTTTTTAAAAATAGTAAAAAAAAAGTAAATATACATTTATTATAAATTATAAAGTTGAAATAATCTAAATAATTTAAACATCTGGATGATCACGTTTATATTCTGTATAAAGATTGTCGATAATTTCTTGATATCTGATTTTGAGTTGTGGTCTTTTTGGTTTGAATGATGGAGTTAATAAATCATTTTCTTCAGAGAAGGCAACATGTTCAATGTGAATATGTTTAAGTTTTTCGAAACCGTGGAGTTTAGCTTCAGCAGCACATGAATCGAATGATGACATAATTTCTTTGTAAAGTTCTTTAGTTTTAACGAGGGTTTCTAAATTGTTAACGTCAAGATTTGGATATTTAGAGGCGAAAAGTTTTTGAACGACTTCAAAATCTGGAACAACAACACCAACTAAGAAACTATTTAATGAATCACCATAAACGAAAACTTGTGAAGCAAATGGTGAACGAACGTAAACAGATTCTAAATATTCAGCAGCAACGTATTCACCTTGTGAAAGTTTGAAAATGTTCTTCTTACGATCAATGATACTGAGAGTACCGTTTTCATTCCAACGACCAACATCACCAGTGTGGAACCAACCATCAGATTTGAGATCTTCGGCAGTTTTTTGTTCATCTTTATAGTAACCCATGAAAACGTTGTAACCACGTAAGCAAACTTCACCTCTTGGGCATGGTTTATCAGTTGAGAAATAATTCATTTCTGGTACATCTACTAATTTAATTTCGACTGATGAAAGTGGTGGACCGACATGGTTAAGGTTTGGATCTTCTGGATAAGCAACATTGGCACCACCAACATTTTCAGTTAAACCGTAACCTTGAACGACTGGACAACAGAAACAGGCACGAAGGAATTCGGCTAATTTTGGATCTAATGGAGCTGAACCAGAGAGAATAAATTTAACACGACCACCTAATCTATCTTTGGTCTTTTGGAAAACGAGTTTATCCCAAATTGGTGTACCTGAACCACTTTTCATGGCAGCTTGTTTAGAGTTAAGACCCCAGTTGAAGAGGAATTTCTTTAACCATGAATCATTGTTAACAGTGAACCATAATTTATCGTGAAGACGTTGCCAAACACGTGGAGCACCACAAAGGAAAGTTGGACGTAAAACTTGAATATCGTTAAAGAGTTCTGGAATTAAACCTGAGAAGAAACCAATTTGGCCACCAACAAAACACATTAATGAAACAACAGCACGTTCAAATGAATGAGCTAATGGGAGATATGACATATGGACATCATCTGGGGTGACACCAGCTGGTGAATTATCAGCAGCAGCAACTTCACTAACCATATTGGTGTGTGATAACATAACACCCTTTGGATTACCAGTTGAACCTGAAGTGTAAAGTAAAGTACAAAGATCTTCTGGTGATGGAAGAACGTGTTCGGCTGGATTTTCTTGACCAATCTTTTCAAATTCTGATAAAAGGTAAACTTTAATGTTACCATCTTTGAATTTCTCTAAAGTAGTTTCTGGTAATGGATCGAATGAAACAATAACACGAATTGATGTTGAAGCACCCATAGCATAAAGTTTTTCAACATTTTTACCTTCACATAAAATAATTGAGAGTTCTGAATGATTTACAACGTACTCAATGGCATTTGGACCTAATGTAGCATATAATGCAACTGGGACCAATGATTGATTCATTGCAGCCATATCTGATAAAACCCATTCAGGTCTATTAATTGAAAAGATACCAATACGATCACCCTATAAATATTTTTTTTTATAATTTTAAATTATTAATATCATTATTAATTATTAATTATTGATTATTAATTATGTTTATTATTTTTATTTGATTATTTATAAAATAAAACACTCCGTTGTTGGATATTTTTTTTAAAAAAATAAAAATTTTGTGTCGATTGATTTACAAAGATATTTTTAATAAAATATTTTTTAAAAAAAAAAATAAAAAAATTTCCACATAACTTTTCGCCACAATAAAAAAATAAAATAAATTTATGATAATAAACCAAAATGTGTTTACGATCATTGGAGAAAACTTTGTGATATAATGTGGGGTTATTTCATACACAAATTTGTACTATGCAGGTGTTTGGTGTTTGATTAATGATTGGTGACCCTTTTTGAATTTTTTTTGGAAAAATCTTTTGAAAAAAAAAAAATTGGAAACGATAAAAAAACGAAGCACAAAAGATGTAAAAAAAAAATATATGAAAAAAAAAAATGCCGTCGTGAAAATTTTGTGTGCTAAACTTTTTAAAAAATTGAAGTGGTGAGGCGGAAATGAATTATTTGAAATAAAATATTAAAAAATAAATATCAACACATGTGTGAAATATTTGAGTGTGTGTGTGTAAATTGACTGATGCTGTTATTTGAAACAATAAAAAAATTCCTATGCTAAAATAATATATTTGAATGTTCTGTTGTTAATTAAATAAATACCTTTTTGGCACCACAATAAACTAAAGCTGAACTGATATGGTTAGCTCTAATAACACCTTGTTTATAAGTAATCCATTTGTAATCACCTCTTTTTCCATCAGCTAATAATTCACGAATACCTAAAAAGTTTCTATCACTATCTTTGTTGACTCTGTAAAATTAATATTAGATTAATAAATGTTTTTTTTTTTTTTTTTTTTTTGTTTGTTTGTTATTAAAACATACTGATAAACATCATATAAAGTTTTGGTTTTACCACCATCTGGTGAGTCAATTAATTCTGGGAACTTGGTGTTTCTTCTTGGTCTAGTTTCACCAGCAATAACTGGAGCATTTGGGACTTCAATTGATTGAAGACGAATCTATAGATAAAATTAAATTAAATTAGTATTCTATATTTCTTTAAAAGAAAGAAAAAAAAAAAAAAAAAATCTTTATTCATATATAAGATATATCTATGAATTTTCTTTTATTTTCTTCATAGCTATGAAACATACAAAATCTGGATCACCAAGTAATTCTATATAAAAAGTATTATTTTTTGTATTATAATAATATGTTAATATTAAATTTTATTTGATTTATATTCAAACGATATTGCATAAATTGCTTATTTTGAAGAGATTTTTTTTTTTTTTTTTTTTTTTAACACTATAAAATAAAAAAAGCAATATTTATTTATTTATTTATCTATTTATAAATTTATTAATACATACCTTTTCTAGTTGTTAAACTTGACATTTTTATATATTATAATTTAAAATAAAATAAAATAAAAAAGACTTTTCTAACAAAAATAAAATATAAAATATATAGAAAAAAAAATTTTAAAAAAAAAAATAAAAAAAAAAATTTAAAAAAAAAAAAATTAAAAAAAAATTAAAAATAAAAAATTTAAAAAAATTAAAAAAATATATTTTTTTTTAAATTGAAAGAAAATAAAAAAAAAAATATGTATGTATGTCAAGCCACACATTTTTTTAGTTGAAAAGTGATTGTTGTTTTTTTGAAAAAATAAAATTAAAATTAAAAATAAAAATAAAATTAAATAAAAGTTTAGTTGATGTGAATAGAAATCCCAAATTTTTACACCACATGAATATAAATAAGTGTATCTATAATTTATTTCAAATATTTTTTATTGCCACACCACACCTATTTGTTTTTATTGCCACACCACCTCACACCAAATTTGCACAATTATGTTTTCAAAATAAAAAAATAAAATTAATTTTTCCCAAACTCGACTGAATAACACTTTTTCCCAAACAGTTATTTATATCTCTTCATTTTAAAGATTTTGAATTTATTAATTTATTTATAAATTTATTTATTATAATTTATTTTTAAAAATTACAATTCTAATTTTTTCTTTTTTTTTTTTATTTTTATTTTTATTTTTATTTTTTTTGATTTAAAATACAATTTAAAAGTACTCTGATCTGGTTACTTTCTACCAGTTAAACCATTTGGTCTTGGAGCACCACCTATTTTGGGAGTAGTTGAGAATGATCTTGTTTGTTGTGGTTGTGAGCCACATTTTCCGCAATATGGATTTCCTTCTTTTTCAATATAACCTTTTTCTAAACTTCCTGAACATGTAAAACAAACAAAACACTTTGATTAAAATAAAATATGTTGTTAGAATTTGTATTAATTATTTCATATAATAATTGAATATTTGAAAAAAATATTCATTGAATAGTTGTAGATATTTACATTTTGATGATATTTATTACCGCTAACCATTGTGTATGTCGAGGTAATTGGCTTTTTGCATCTATAATGTATTGTAAAATGAAAAAAAAATATTAATAATAGTTTTAATTTTTTTTTAAAAAAAGTTATTACAACATACTTATTGCAGGATACAGTATTTGATGTTTTATTGGCACAATCATTACAGAGTGCAAGACCTTCTCTATTTGTAAATGTGTTTCTACCAATCTTTGATTGGCATTGGTTACAGGTAAAGCAGTCCTCATGATAAACATTGTTGTTAAATGTAACTACATCACCTAAAGATATTACTTTTCTGCACCAGGTACATGATTCTTTACCTTTTTGAATATTGCTATAAAGATTTGTTTTCATATCATTTAATTCTTTAGTTTTTGTGTTATCAACTACAACTTTGTTTGATGCATTATGTTTTGAAATTGCAATATTTGGATTACTTTCTATTTCTTTTTTGCACTATAGAATATATTTATATTAGATTACATACTATAATGATATGTTGTTTTTGTTTTATTAATTAAGCTTACATCTAAACAATATGGACAATTTGCAATTTCTGAAAAATTTGTATTTGATAAATTTTTTGAACATAATGTGCAGGTAAAGCATTGAGTATGATAGTTTTTACCAATTACATTTTTATATTCTGTATTGATAATTGGTCTTGTGCATTTATCACATTTTACATCGTTGGCGCTAAAGCATTGAGCGTGATATCTTTTTGAATTTAATACTGATACCTGGTCATTTGGACCAATGGTTTTATGACACCCTGAACATGTACCAACTACAACATCATAATGAGTTTTGCAATATCCAATTAACTTGTCGTTTGGATGTTCATAGATTTTTATACACTTTATTCCACATTCCCCGCAATATTGTAGTTTATTATTAAATGACATTATTTGTATATTATTTATTAAAAGATAAAATTAAACCCAATTTTAAAAAAAATTAAAAAATTAAAAAAAAAAATTAAAAAAAATAAATAAAAAAATTAAAAAAACCAATTTTTTATTTGAATCTAAAAAATTAATTATAATAAAATTGCAACCCTTTTTTGGATTGGTTTTTAATTTTTTTAAAATTGATCGAAACTGGATATATTTAAAATTTGTGAATAAAAAAATAAACGAATATTTAAAATTATTACCAAACTGTAATAATTATTACTGATCGATTTTATGTTTTTATTTTAAATTTCAATTTAGAATTTCAAAAGTAGTAACAATTGAGGTGTGGTCTGATGGGTATAGATGATTGCTGTCAGAATTGGTAGAGGTTTTTGATGACGAAGATGATAATGCTGGGATTTCTTTGCATCTGCCTTTGATGTGAAAATCTAGTACTTTTAAGTTATTATCATTTGATCTGAAAAGATAGTCTATACGTTTATTTGGTGCACCATAAAGTGTTGGGAAAGTATAGCCGTTGAGATAATCTGTAATCTTGCAATCACTATGGACTTGGTTTCTAAGTTGATCTAAATAGATATCTTGGTTGCTATTTTCTTCAAGTTTTCTAGATGAATATTCCATCCAAGTGTCTTTTAAATTACCAGCATGGTTATTGATTTCATAGTCACCAATTAAATATTGGATAGCATTTGCGCTGGGTTCTAAATTTAGATCACCCATAAAGAGATGTGGTTTGGGGAATTCGTTAATATATTTAAGTGATTCATATGCATTTCTCTTTGAACCTTCAGCCTCCAATGAAAAGTGGCTTGTAAAAACATTTATATTGAGATCGTGTTGCTTTAAATATACTTGAGCACGTAATAGTGAACGTTGATGAGCATCATCAGCATTCATAACTTCTCTTGATAATTTAATTGAACTGATATCTGTAATTGGATGTTTTGAGAATATAGCTAAACCTTCAAACTGGAGACCTGTATTGGTGTTATAAACCATTGATGGTAAATAGGTAAAATGATATTTTTGATTACGTTCTGATAAAAGCTTCCATATGTGTTGTACCTGATTACGTTCTTCACCCTTTCTAACAGAGCTTTTGAATGGGGCTTCAGATGTCCATGAAGAGTATCTAATTTCTTGAAAGCAAATGATATCTGGTGATTCATTTAAAATAACATCGGCCATCTTCACTCTTCTCTCTCTCCATGGGTCGTTAAAGTTCCAAGTGTTATATGACATTACTTTGATTTGATTTACTGCATTTTGAACACCACCACGGCCACCAATATGACTATTACCACTGTTGCCTGTATATTGTAAATTTGAGATAGTAGAGTCAAACAAGTCTTGATTGTTTTGATGTTTTATACCATCGTTGCCCTGTTTGTTGTTGTTTACTAAATCCTCAAAGCTATCGAAGCATAAAAACTGTTGTGTTGATAATAAACCTAAATAATCTTTGAAGAGTTTTAATTTTAAATATGTACATTTTTCATCTAAAAGTTTTTTAGTCTTATAGTCATTGCTTGTAGATAGTGATTCATTCCTGAGGAAAGATTCATAGGTTTTTGATGTCTGAATATTTGTATCCATATATACTGATATATCGTAGACGGTACCAATTGGAAAATCAACTAATTGATATTGTGGATATCCATTTCTATTATTCGAAACTGGTTGTCTAGTTTTTAAATTTTCACCATCTCCATTTAAACTTAGGTATTGAACTTGCTTTTTACCTTCAACTAAATCAATCTGATATATTGGGAAGAAATATTTCGCTTTGATATTTAAATTTTGTGTTGTTTTAAAATTATTTAAAAAAAAATATCTATTTAAATTTATATTTGATTTTAATTGCTAAATTTATAAATAAATAAGAATATTAGTATTTGCTACACTATCGCTTTGGAGGAACTCTATATTGTATAACCTGATGCCTTACACCTAAAACATTATTTATTTCTTTAGAGCCAATTGACAAACTTTCATATTCGCCAACAATACCAGCACTAGTAGTAGGATATGAGTTTATTAATATTACAAAATTATTTAATACTATTACTATTATTAAAAACAATATTTTGTTTTTAATCATTATTATTACTAATTATAAGTTATTAATTATTATTATAATTTTATTGTTATTGTTATGTTATTATTATTATATTATATTGTTATAATTATAGTATTAAAAAAACTATAAGATTTATGAAATTATTTTATTTGATATCATAAATTTTATCTATACAATTCTAATTAAAATTTTACAAAAAAAAAGAAAAAAAACAAGTATGAAATAAATAAAAAAAGAAATTATTTATTTTTTTATTAAATTAAAAAAAAAAAAAATTTTAAATTGGGGGTGGTGTTAATTTAAAAATAAAAATAAAAAATTAGGGTAAATTAACTGAAAAACAAATATATATAATAATTAAATTATATATAAAATTACTATATTTATACAATGGTAATAAAATATTTATTTATAGAAGATTAAACCAAAAAAAAAAAAAAAAGAAAAAAATTTTTAAATTTAATTATAAAATTTATTTTTTTTAAAATAATTTTTTTTTAAAATTATTTTTTTTTTTAAAATTTAATTTTTTTTAAAAACGAAAAAACGAAATAATTTTTTTTTTTATTTTTTTTTTTTATAAATACAAGTGTTTGATTGGATTAACAAACACAACATATTTTAAAATGGGTAGATCAAAAGCTAAAAATACTAAACAACCATCACTCGATTTCAAAGTGAAAAAGAAGAAATTGGGTAAAAAACCATTACCAAATCCAAATGTCACTGTGACAACATTTAAATCAAAGGGTAAATAATTTGAATTTTAGTTTTAATTAAATAAAATAGATTAAAAATACTAATATTAAAATTTAATATATTTAGCATTAAATATGCCAGGTCAAAATATTGCAGAAGAAAAGGATGATTTAGTAAATTTTAGAAATTTAACATTAAAGGATTTATTATCAAAATTAAGTCATTATAACGATCAAATAAAGAAAGATTCAGTTACAGGTATTCGTGATTTAATTTCATTGCATCCAGTAGTATTACACAGTCATTTAGGATCTATTATGAACAAGTTGGTAGAGGTTATCAATGATTTAGATAAAGATGTTAGACATTGTACACACATTTTAATCGGCAATATTTTAAAGATGACAGATGAAATCACTATCTCACCATTTATTCCATTATATTCAGTATACATCAACTCGGGTATGACTCATTTAAAAACAAGTATTCGTTTAGATTCATTACGTCTTTTAGATATATTCATCGATCATTTCCCAAAATTAGTTTCACGTCATTGCCATCAAATGATTCCAAATTATATTGACCTTTTAAAGAGGGTTTCAGGTTCAGCCACCACTGCAACCGTATCAACATCCACCTCCTCAACTGCAACTATTCAAGACCCATCAACCAATGGTCTTAAACCAGCAAACGCACAAAAAAAACAAAAGAATACAGCCACATCAACACCAAAAGCCAATTCACTTCACACTAGAGTTTTCATTTTAAAGAGTCTTTATAAATTAATTCAAGTATTATTGGTTAAACCAGATTTATCATTCGCTTCACTTCTCAACTCTATCCACAGACAACAATATCACACACCAATAGTAGAATCTAAACTTTTAGTTAATAATCAACACGCTTTTCAAGTTTATCAAGAAAAGAAGATTTTCTCTTCTATCTTTAACAAATATAATTTAAAAAATGAAGCTGCCAAAGCTGCATCAGCAAGTGGCGATACTCAAGCACTCTATCCAACCATTTTAGAGACACCAGATGAATTAAAACAATTTTCACTCACCCTTTTACCAATTCTTATTGATTTATGGTTAGAGCTTGGTCCATCTAATCCAGGTATTTCCTTCCAAATATTAGAGGATTTAGAATTGGTTGTAAATATCGTTCATTTAATTGTACATTGCTTAAAAGAATTTTTCTCAACATCAGAACTCTACAAAGGTATCAGAAAGGATTACATTAAATATTTTTCAGGTCATTTCCCATTTTATGTTGGTTCAGCTTCAAATCCAGACTCTAAAGAATGGATTACAAGTAATTCAATTAATTGTGTTATGACTCAAATCGCATCACATTTTCTTGGTTTTAACCCAACAGATCTTGATCAAGTTAGAGATTGGTATTCACCATTCTTGGAATACATCGAAGATTCACTCAATGGAAAGCTCATTGATGAAAAGGTTGAAGGTCGTCAAGGTCAAGCTATCAAAAATCATATTTCAAATTTATTATGGATTATCAAAGTCATTCTCCCAATGTTAGATAAAGATCAAACTTTTAATATTTTAAATGCATTCATCAAATTTGATGAAAACTGTCACCCACACTCTACTTCAAAGAAATCTTGTGTATTTTTCATTAAAGAATTAATAGATATTCAATCAAATTCAACTTTATCAAAAGATAAATCATTTAAAAATATTATCGATTGGGGTTTATCATCATTACCAAAATTATTATGGAAATTAGGTAATTCTGATATTGATACTACTTTAGTAAGTATAATTTATTAATAATAATAATTATTTTATATTGATTTTTTAATATTAATTTTAATTTTTTTTAATTTTTTAATTTTACAGATGATTTTAAATATTTTATTATCAGTTGGTAAAGATAAAACTAAAATTAAGCAATATGATTTAATTCAAAATGCTTTAGTACCATTCTTTTTCACTATTACAAAAGAATCAGAGAAATTTCCAAATGGTAGACAAATCTATGGTCCATTTATAAATTTACCATTAAATATTCAATTTTTAGCTTTAAATACATTATATTATTTTTCATCATTAAATAAAATAATGATTAGATCATTAATTGCAATTTGTAGATGTATGTATAAAAATAAAATAATAAATAGTAAACAATAATAATAATAATTAAATTAAAATTCTAATATTAACCAAATATTCTTTTAATCATATATATAGATAAAGATATTTCATTTGAAGTTATTTCATTTATTTTAGATTTAATTCACAATTTATATTTAGTAAATAATTTAAGTATTTCACATTATATTGCTTTTTCAACAGCAATTACACTCTCAATTACATCAAACGAAAATCAAGACGCCAATGATACAGATATCGAAATGAAGGAATCCGATGAAACTTTAATAAAAAGAAAAGAAAATACAGATAATATTTTAGCTAAATTATGTTGGAATATCAATAGTTTAAGATTATCAAATCCAATTCAAGATATTTTAGAACCAATGACACCACCATTTATTAATGAATTGGTAAATATACATTATATATCCTACATTACATTATATTATATTTAAATTGCAAATACTAATTATAATATAAATTTAATATTACTACCGTCACTATAGAATAAATTAAATGAATCAAACTCACATAAATCACTTTATATTTTAACTTTAATATATTCAACATTTAATAATAATAACCAAGAAGATGAATTTATAAATATTTCAAAAGATTTAATTAAAGTATTACAAGTTACTTTATTTACATATATGTTTAATTCAATTAAACATGAATCAAATACCATTAATAATAGCAATAATAATAATAGTTTGGATTATATTAAAGATTTTAATATTCCAATTCTTTTAATTAAATCAGATAAATCAAATCAAACCATTTTAAATATATTAAACCAAATTTCAAATAAGGTTAATCACGGCTCAACTCAAATCGAAAAGAATAATAATAATCAATTTAGCATACTTTTATTAATAGAGTTGTTTAGATCAAAAGAGTTATACGAAGATTTCCAATCAATAAAATCAACCATCAAATCATCAGTTTTAAAGAAAATAGAATCTTCAGTAAAAGAAGTTTCAGAAAAACATTTGGTTGAAAAATTATTATTAGAATCAAAATTATTATTCAATGAATAAAATAACTAATAGATAATTGAAAAAAAAATAAAATAAAAGAAAATAAAAAAAATTTAAATAAATATAAATATCTTTATTATTTCTTTTTTTTTAAGAAAAAACTACTTAAAAATAAAAAATCTTTTTTTTTTTTTTATTTTATTTTTTTATTTACTTTTTTGCATGTTTTACTTTTTAAAAAAAAGTTTTGTTTGCTTTTTTATATTATTTAAATAGTGAACTATAAAATGGAAAATCATAGTATTAATTCCAATAGTAATAATAATAGTATGGTCAGAGATTCAAATACACTATTTTGGATGGTTTTTTCTAATTGTTATTTAAGAAATAAAATATTGGGATATTCAAAACTTTATAAATTATTTTCTTCAGAAAGAGCTTTTAAAACAATTTATGAAATTCATAATTTTAAATTCAAATATTATTTAAGAAAAGTAGTTATAAAAGAACAAATGAGTTTTTTTAGAGATTTCACTTTTTATAAAGATAGTAAAAATGATTTAGAGTTATTACCAACAAATATCGAATCAATTAGTGTTAATAAAGTAAATAATACTATACCCAAATCGATCAAATCTTTAAAAATTGAATATTGTGACAGTGACGAATCGACAATTTTTTTAAATAACAATACTCTAGAGTCATTACATATATCAAGCAATTATCATAGTTCAATATTTCCTGAATCATTAACTCACCTTGTTTTATGCTCCAACAACTGGACGTGGAAAAAAGGCGTCCTCCCAAACACTTTAAAAAAGATTTTTATATATTCAGACAAAACAAATATTTTTGAACCAGGTTCTATACCAGAGTCAGTCGAAGAAATTGATGACCATTTTGGAATAGTTAAATTGGTGCCAGGCTGCCTACCCAAAGGTTTAAAGAGACTTAGAATCATTAAGACTTGCAAAATCTCCCAGGATTTAGTATTTTTAGAGTCTTTAACCGATCTAGAAATTATATGCGATGTTATCAAGTATAAACTACCGCCAAATTTAACCAAACTAAAAGTATTATTGAATTTACTAACTACAAAACTAGGTGATATAGAGCTTCCATCATCATTACAGCACCTTCAATTCCTTCAACAGGGCTCAGGCGGACAGGAGCCAAATAACAATGGGATTAAAATTCCAGCAGGTTTAAAAACATTAAGTTGCTCATCACATATTTTATTTACTATCTCACATTTAAATAGTTTGGAAGAGTTAAGAATTGATCATGGTTCAAATATTCATTTGAAGCCCAATATGCTTCCATCCAATTTGAAATTATTCGATCTTTCTAATTATTTCGATAATAATAATCGTCCATTAATTGAAGAACATTTATTCCCTCAATCACTTACATTTTTAAATACTGGTTCGTTTTTTAATCGTGATATCGGACCAAATGTATTACCAGAGTCCTTGTCGTACCTCGAGTTAGGTTATAGCTTCAATTTACCATTTAAAGCCAATGTTTTACCAAAGAATTTAAAGACCCTCAAATTGGGCTCCTTATATAATAGAGCATTTATCAAAGGCTCTCTTCCCGATAGTCTCGAGTTATTAATAATTGGAAATCCTCAATATAGTCACTTCCCAATTGAACATATAGGCCCTCAAACAACAATAGACGCCTCTCTTAACCTCAAACATTATGTAATGTATCCAAAAACATTAAAAAAATTAGTGTTTTACAAAAATCAAGATTGTATCTCATTCAAAAGTTTTGTCAACTTAGAGCATTTATACATAAAAGAAACACTTCAAGAAATACCAACCGATATACCAACCGATAATGAAATCAAAGTAATCGAAACCAATAGGTATTTTAGAGGTAAAATAGATCTTAATGTTTTTAGAAATTTACAAACTATTATTATCGAAAAAAATGCAAATCCATATATCTTGGTTGGTGAATACAATAATTTTTACAATCTAAAAGAAATCATAGTTGACTATACTAATACTAATTTTATAGATAATGTCAATCCAATATTCCACAGTTTCATAATTTTAAAATAAAATATTTATAAATTTATATTAAATCAATTTATTTTTGAATTATTTATTTATTGTTCAACTTTTAAGAGTTCAACTTCAAAATATAAGGTGCTGTTGCCTGGAATTGGACCAATACCTCTTGAGCCATAACCATAGTCTGGGGTGATTGTTAATTCGAAAATATCACCTTCTTTTTTATTTAAAACACCTTCATCCCAACCTCTGATAACTTGATTTTTACCTAAAATTATTGATATATTTAATTGTTAATAATTTTTATTGTTGTTTTTTTTTCCTTTATTTTTTTTTTGATTTCTTTTGATTTCTTACCTAAAACGAAACTGAATGGGGTTCCTCTATCTTTTGATGAATCGAATTTTTTGCCATTTTTATCATTGAGTTTACCAGTATAGTGAACAGTAACTTTATTACCTTTGATAGCTTGTTTACCAGTAGCGGCACCTTGTTTAATAAAATTTGAGATAACACCCATCATCTTTTTATGTATATGCAATTTAAATATAAATGAAATAAAAAAATTCGAAAAATTAAAAAAAAAAAAAAAAAAATTAAAAGAAAAAAAAAAAATTAAAAAAAAAAAAAAAAAAAAAAATTAAAAAATGGATTACTTTCATTCTTTTTATTATCATTAATAATTGTAAAACTTAAAGAAAAAAAAAAACATAAATTTAATTTTATTTCAGTTCTAAAAACTTAAAATAATTTATATCTCAATTGATCTATATTATAATTTTTTTATTTTTTAAAAAAAAAATTTTTTTTAAAATTTTTAAAATTTTTTTTTTATAAATTAATTTAATTCACAACTTCAATAAACACAAATAATAATCAATTGATCAAATAATAATATAATAACAGTAATAGTAATAATAAGAGTAATATCAATATAACTGATAATAATAAAAATATAATATGAAAAAAAATTTGGAAATTGATTTTCAAGAATTTATAAAAAATGAAGATGTTTATCAAATATTACATTGCACAAAAAATGATACTCAAACAATCATTCAAAAAAACTATAAAAGATTAAGATTAAAAGTAAAGGAAAAATCAATGGATCCACAGCAACAGGAAAAAGAATTGAAAAAACTAGATTTTGCTTACAAGATATTATCAGATGAAAAATTAAAGAACATGTATGACCTAAAATGTGAATCAATAAAAATAAAAAAAAAAAGTTTTGAAGATCTTAAACTCAAGATTTTGGATTTAAGCCTTTCTTTGATGAGGTATGCCGGTTCGAAATTATTACTTAAAATACAAACTACAAATGCCATAGTAAGCATACCAATTCTCATTAAAGAGATTTATAAAAAGAAAGGTATTCAAGGATTTTATCGTGGTGTTTCATTTTTCCCAGCATTTACACTCACCGAGATAATAAGATTATGTTCAGTCCATGCAGTTTTTAATACGCCAATTGAAGCTCCGCAATCGCCAAGTTTATGGTTTGCCCATGAATGCACAAGAGTTATTTTACAATATCCATTTTTGGTGGCATTTGACTGTATATCAATTTCGCCGTTAGATGTCAAGCCTCGGTCTGTTTTAAAAATGATGTGGGGAAATAAAAGATCGTTTTACTATGGTTTTATATACTATGTCTTTATTAGTTTATCCTCCAAATATCTCACAATGATTATCGATCAATTGGGTCTTAAAATAAGAGAATCTTATACCCACCATTTAAATAATTCCATCACCAACACTCACAAAGCCGGAACCACAACCACCAAAATTTTAAAATATTTAGATTTATTTTATAATAACAGGTTCACAATGGTATTTTTGGATACATTAGTTTGCTTGCCCTTATTATGTATTCGTAGCCACTATCCATCAGAAATTTTAGAATCACTACTCAGCGACCAACCATTACCCGTCCCAACAACCTCACCATTTACAATTTCAAAAAATATTTTCTCCCAGTTTGGATTGGCAAAATTTTATAACGGTTTTATTTTATCATGTATCACAAAATGCTTATTTGTCCGAGAGAATACTCAGGTAGTTCAAAATATTTTGTAATAAAATAATTTTTTTTTTTTTCACACACATCAAATTACAAATATACATTTTCATTTTTTTTTTTTTAAGTTGGTAAATTCACATAAAAATTATTTTTTAATTTTTTTTAATTTTATTTTTTTTATTAATTATATTTTTTTTAATTTATTTTTTGTAATTTTTTTTTTTAAATTAATTTTTTTTTATTTTGTATTGATTGAATTAATTTAATATTTAATAGTAACTATAAATAAAAAATGGATGGAACAACAGGTGGTGTTGAGGATGCTGCAGATGATTTTTTGCATTTTTTCGACAATGAAGACCCTTATAAAATTTTAAGATGCAATAAAGGTGATTCAGTGGAAACTGTAACCAAGAAATATAAAAAGCTAGTGTCAAAAGTCAAAGCCCAAGAAATTGTAGATAAAAAAGAATTAAAGAGATTAGAAATAGCCTATAGAATACTAACTGATCAAAATTACAAAGAGTTGTATGACCTCAGTGTATCTACACCCAATCTAAGAAATAAATTGCAACAACAGCACCAGCAACAACAACAACAGCAACAACAGCAAATACCATCAATCAAAAAATCACTTATAAACTCTGGATTATCACTTATTGCATATGGTGTCAACAGTACTTTAATTAGAGTCCAAGCAAACAAATCAATTGTAAGCTCTAAAGAGGTTGCTAAAGAAATCTATAGAAAAAGAGGTGTTGGCGGTTTCTTCAGAGGTATTGTTTTCTCTGTTTTAGTTGTCCCAGCAGAGACTATCAGATATGCTTTGGTCGACTACACAGCTAGAGGTATATTTTCATTGCTTCGAGTCAAAACAAAAGAATATCTAATAGACCTTGCTCATCATGTCTCAAGAGTAGTATGTCTTTTCCCAATCTATATTGCCTTTGACTACATCTTAATGGCTCCTTTGCAAATGAAAACTATGGATATATTAAAACAAACCATCCTTAAACGTGAAAATGGATACCATAACTTTTTTTATTACCTTGGTCTTTCTATTGCTTCAAAAATTTTAAGGGATACTGTCAATCAAATTGGCAAATATATATACTCTGTTCAACAAAAACATCCAAAGAATGCATCTCTTTATTATTTAGAAATGGCATATAATAACAATATCACCAAAGCACTCTTACACTCTGTTTTATGCTGTCCAATCCTTTGCGTCCGTTCCCAATACCCATATTCAGTAATCAATAGTATTTCAAATGGTATTAAAGCAAAGCCATTGGATTTGAACCCAATTCAAATTGCAGAACAAATTTATAATCAACATGGTTACTCAAAATTCTATAATGGTTTTTGGTTATTGTTTTGTTCAAAATTATTAACAAAAATGGCACTTTTCCCAATTGATTCAATTCATCAAATTGAAACAATTTTTGAATAAATAAATGAATTATTAATAAAATAAAAAAATTAAATTAATAAATAAAAAAAAAGAAATAAATAAAAGAAATAATAATATTAAAAAAAAAAAAAAAAAAAAAAAAAAAAAAATTATAGATAACAAATAAGATATAAATAAATAACCAGATTTAAGAAGATTGTCGATAATTAATTAATAGCAATTATAATAATTATAAAAATTTGACTTAAAATTAAAGTAAATAAAAGAAAAGAGAATCTGTATTAAATTATAAAAATAATTTTTTTGGAAAAAAAAAAAAAAAAAAAAATTGGAAAAAAAAAAAATAAATTAAAGGTTCTTTCAAAAGGAAAAAACCTTTTTAAAAAAAAATTAAATTTTTTTTTTTTTTTTTAAAAAATTAAATTTTTTTTTAAAAATTTTTTTTTTTTTTTTTTTTTTTTTTTTTTTTTTTTTTTTTACTTTTTTTTTAAAAGAATTTAGTATATAAATCTTTTTTTTTTTTTATTATTATTATTTTATCATTTTCAAACTAAATGAATATTAAATAATTAAAGAAATAAAAAATGAATATTGGTAAGTGATAAAATTTAAGAAATCTAAAAAAAAAATAAAAAATATATTAATTTCTTAAATTTCTAATTTTTTTTTTTTTAGGAAGATTTCATATGAATGGCAGAAAAGGATACACTCCAAACAATATGTCTTTGGACGATTTCAATAGAGATCATATACTTCCAGAAAGTCAAAGAGAAGCAATATATAAATCATTAGAAGAGTTAAATGGAAATCATTCTTCAATGAACTCAAACAGAAAATATAACTCCCAAAATCCAAGAGAGTAATATTATATAAATAATTTAAAAAAAAAAAAAACTATTACTAAAGTAGTAATAATTTATATAATTAAATTAAATTTAAATTCCAATCTCTAAAAATAATTATTAAAAATTATTTATTCTTAATTTTGGAATCTTATAAAAAAATAAAATAATTTTATTTTAACTTTAATTTTAGAGTAATAGAGTCTATTTATTTATTATTATTATTATTATTTTCATATTATTTATTTTTTTTAATTGAATTTCGTATTATTATTTGGATTTTATATTATTTTATTTATTATTTATTTGTAATATTCGTATAATTTGTAATTTATTATTTATAATTTGTTTAATCTATATAGTTTTCTGGATTGACATATCTATCTATCCAACCCCAATATAAGCCAAATGATAATGTAGTAAAACCAACAAAACTTAACCATCTCTTGTTTTCTGGATATTTCTTTGTTAAATAAAAACTGTAGATTCCTGAAGCCCCAATAATAGTACCACTAAAACGATGACATGTTGTACATTCTTTACTAAAATCAGTTGGTCCTTTCTTTTTAAATATGAATAAAATTCTTTCATCATCATTTTTTTTAACATTATTTACATTATTATTATTATTAATACTATTATTGTGTAAACCAAATATAATATTATTATTGTTTTCGTTATTTTCGTTATTTGGGTCCATTTTTATTATTAATTAAATTATTCCTAATTTTTAGATTATTAATAAGGTGCGGTTTAAATGATTATGTTGTGTTATTATTTGTTAATAATATTGAAAAAACGAAATAAGGCCCTATAAAGTCGATTTTCGATACGTAATCTACCACCACTTTGTATGAAAAATTAAAAAAATAAAATATTTAAAAAATTAAAAAAAATAAAATTTTTTTTTTTTTTTTTTTTTATAAAAATTTTAATATTTCATTACCCCCCTCGATTAAGTTAATTTTTATTTTAATTAATTCGTGTTTAACAATTTTAAAATTTAAATTATTTTAGTTATCTTAAAAATGGTTTTTTTTTTTTACTTTTAATTTTATAGTTTTATAGTTTTATAGTTTTTATATTTTTATACTATTATTTATTATTTATTTATTTTATTCATTTATTTATTTATTTATATTATAGATATTAAATGTAAAATAAAACAAATCAAATATAACAACTTTAAAAAAAAAACAAAAAAATTAAAATGAATAATTTTTTTCATTTTAAAAAAACCAAATTATTATTTTTAATAGTATTAATTTTATTTTTAAATAATAATGTTGTCTATTCAAACCCAGAATCAGCAAACACATTAAACAATGTTGTAAACAATATAGATTATAATCAAGAGGCACCACAAATAAATAATAATAATAACAATAACAATATTGACAATAAAAGAAACTCAATAGAATATATTATAAATCATTATAAAAACAAATATGAAGGTTTATTAAATAAAGTATTGGATAAGAATGGTGTAGTTTTTGATAATAATGGAAATAATTTAAATTTTTATAAAAACAATCACATCAATCTATGGGTTTATTTTAAAAACAAAGATATTGAAAATAAAAACCCATCCGACTTATTAAACTACATCAATGACAAATCAAAACAAAGAAGATCTTTAAGAGGTTATAATTTAAATAATAATTTAAATTCAAATAAACAAGATCAAAACCAACAGAAAGAAAAATCATTGTACAACGAATTAGATTATCCAATTAATGAAAATTATGTTAATAATATTTTAAACTCTATTGGAAATTCAACTTTAGCAACAATAAAGCATAGATTCTCATCCAACTGGCTAAATGCCGCTTCGTTTAATATAAGAATTAATGAAGAAAAAGTGTTAGAACATGCTTCCGATTGTCCTCAAAAATTAAAAGAAACCCTTACCAATATTTTAAAATTAGACTATGTTGACAGAATTGAAATTGTAAACAACTTTAACCAACCAAACAAAAGAGTTATCGATAGTATCCAAGCTGAAGATGCCTCTGAACTAATAGACTATGGTGAAAACACAATTGTAAATGGTGTTGACTATGGAAAGTCTTTTTATCAATTAAATCAAATTAAAATTGTTGATGTAAGATCGTAATATCATTATATATTTAAACAAAATTCACTATACTAATTAAAAACTGTTTTAGGCTCATAAATTAGGTTACAAGGGTAAAGGTGTTACAATTATGATTGCTGATACTGGTTTTATGAAAAGTCACGAAGCATTAAAGAACATCAAAATTAAAAAAGAAAGAGATTTTATAGAAAATGATGATAATACTGAAGGTAGTGACTTGGCTCAAGAAAGTCATGGTACATTTGTGCTATCACAAATCGGTTCAAATATACCAGGAAAAATAATGGGTGCCGCACCAGAGGCTGAATTTCTATTAGCTAAAACTGAAATAGTTGCAACCGAAACCTCTGTAGAAGAAGATTATTTAATAAAAGCTATCGAATGGGGTGAATCTGAAGGAGCTGATGTTGTTTCAATTTCTTTATCCTACTCAAGCTATTATGAATATTGGGAACGTGATGGTTCATCTCCATTATCAAAAGCCATTGATATTGCCTCAACTAAAGGTATTGTAGTAGTTATTGCTAGTGGAAATGACGGTGAAAAAGGTATTGGTCCACCAGGTGATAGTAATTTAGCTGTAACCGTTGGTGCGGTAGATAATTTTGGTGATGTTGCTATATTTAGTTCAGCAGGTCCAACATCAGATGGTAGATTAAAACCAGAAGTCGTTGCAAGAGGTGTTTTATGTTATGGTGCTAGCGATCAATCAGTGGATACCTATAAATATCAAAGTGGTACTAGTCACTCTGCCCCCTTAGTAGCCGGTTCTGTTGCTTTATTATTAGAAGCCCATCCTACATGGAATCCAAAACAAATTAAAGAAGCATTAATAAAAACTTCAAGTCAATTCAAAGCACCAGACAACTATAAAGGCTTTGGTATAATTAATATAGTCGATGCAATAAATAGCAACCCATCAGGATCAAGTTTAAAAAACAATGATAAATCTAAAGATAGCCAAAGCTGCGATGAAAATTGTGATGGTATTTGCATAAGTAACCAATGTCTGTGTTCCCATAAGTCCCAATTCTCTAGTAATATATGTTCAAAAAAAATTAGATGTGGCTATATGTGTCGTTATAATAATGGTAAATGTAGCGAATATGACTGTTTCAGATGTGTTGATCCAAATGAATCTGAAAAATCAAATGGAAGAACCAAATGTGACAACAATGACCAAGAAACCCAAGTTCTAGGCAACAGTAGCCCAATCCTTAAATTCAACTCTCTAATTTTAATTTTAATTTTAATTAAACTTTTATTATAGTTTATTTTTACAAAAAAAAAAAAAAAAATAAAAAACATTTAATAAAAAAAAAAAGAAACTATTCAAATAATAAAAATAATAATATTATTTAAAAAAAAAGAAAATATATAATTAAGTTTTTTAATATATGAGTTTTATTACTTTATTTTTATTTTATATAAATGAACAACAACTTTACAAAAAAAAAAAAACAATTGTATTTTATGTGATACGTAATTGTTTTTTGAAAGTGAATATTTAAAATTCTTTATTGTTTAACATTCAAAGACACTATTTCCCATAGCAAGGTAAAATTCTCTATATGTAACACGCCCATTAATTGGCATTTCAACTTGGAACTGTCTTGAAAAATATGTGAAATAACCTTCTAATGCAATTGTAAATAATGAAAGGAAGATTCCAAACCCTTTTAAATATGATAAATGTGTGAATAAATAAATAACTCTAAATAAAATATCAACAATTAAAAATCCAATAAACTATAAAAAAATATTAGTATTATAAAATAAAGATGAAATTTATAAATTAAAACTAACAATTGTAAATGGATATTTTAATAAATTATGTGCTGAATAAATTCCGAGTGGACATGCTAAAAAACCAAAACTAAATATTAACCACCATGCTTGGGTAAAGTATGTCATAAATGAAAAACTCTGTATTAAAATAAAAACATTAGTAAACCATACATTTATATATTTTATTTAAAAAAAAATCTGATCGATAATTACCATTAATAAAAAAGCACAAACTTTAATTATATTTGCATTTTTTCTTAAATTTGAATATATTGTATAATCTTGACCGGTATTTACAGTATTTGGCAAATCGTATTCATCACCAAAATCATTTTGGTTTTCAATATCATCATTAATGCTAAATGTATTATCATTGTTATTATTATTGTTATTACCGTTGTTATTAAAATTGAAATTAATTGATTTATTTTTATTTGCTGTAGTATCTATCTGTTCATCACTATTGCTTCTATTTGGGTTTTTTGGCATATTACCTAAAATTGTATCAACATTATTTAAAACAAACCCTGTATTATTATTATTGTTGTTGTTGCCAATTTGCTTTTGAACGTTTTTTAATTGATTTGCAAAATCAAAATCATCATTATTTGGTTCTTGGTTGGTGTTATTATTTATATTTGTGTTATTGTTATTGTAGTTATTATTATGGCCTGGTGAAGTTGTGGTTGTAGTAGTGGTTGTAGTATTATTATTATTATTATCATTATTATTATTGTTACCATTATTTATTTCATTGTTAAAGTTTTTATTGAAATCAATATCATTGAATTCATTTCCCCTGGTAGCTCCTAATGAAGCTCTTTCATTATTAGCCCCCTCATAATCTTTGAAATCATTACTATTATTTGTCATTTCTTAGTTTTTTTTTTTAATCTATTACCCTTTTTTAATATATGAGAAAGTGTACATAGAAATAGTTTTATTCTGTGTGTATTTTAATAATAATTAATATTTTAAAATATAAATGTGTGTGTGAAAAAAAAAAAAAAAGAATTATAATTTTTTTGTTTTTTAATTTATTTTTTTTAAATTATTTATTTATTTTTTATTTTATTTTTTTTTAATTTTTTTTTAATTTTTTTTTTTTTCTAAATTTTTTAAAAATTTTGGATAATAATTTTTTTTTTTTTCTTTTTTTCTTTTCTTTGTATTCTGTTCAAAGGATGCAAAACGATTGGTAATGACCGATAAGGGAATCAATTTTTTGCTGTCCTAAATACAAACCCTAAAAGTGATAAACGGGATTTATCTACTTTTAGAATTTTTGCATGTTTTCAATATATACTCGTAACTCGAATGAAAAATTTAACCAAAGTCTACTTTCACTTTCGTTTTATTTTTTGTTTGGATTACACCATATTGAAAACATATCCATTAAAACTAAAGAAAAAAAAAAAAAAAAATTAAGAAAAAAAACTAACCCACCCTTTGTGATTAAAGGGGGGATTAGTTTTTTTTCTTAATTTTTTTACATATTCATTGATTGCCAGTCAATGGTGTTAGTAATATTACAAACACCATTGACCAACAATCGATGAATATTTACCGAATATAATACATCTCTATAGAAACTGGAGTTTGCGAACAGAAAAATACGGGCTACTCATGAAAATTCTTCAATTCAAAATGGTTTCTAACTGAAAATAAAAAATAAAAAAAAAATAAAAAATTAAATAAAAGAGAATTTATTATTTATTTATTTTTATTATCTATTTTTATCTTTTTCAATTATTTCGAAAAAATATTAGTTTTTAGATAAGAACTTCTTGGTGAAATAAAAAAAAGATAACCAAAACGATAATTTTCGAAATTTTTTATAATTGTTTTAAATCTATTATAATTAATTTATTTGGTTTATAGAAATATTGATTGGTCTAATTGTGCCTGGATCTTTTTTACCATTTAATGGAGGGTGAGGTTTTTCATAGTCTTTGATTGCTCCAATAGTTGATTTAAATTTATAAATTGTTGCTGTTGTTGTTTTGATGGTGAATGAACATTAAAGTTTAATGGACTTCTTGAAGTGGTGAGTTTTGATATTCCCTAATTTGATCAAAAATTGCGAAAGCTTCAGTGTCTTTTACCTTCTCTTCCTAAAACTATTTTATTTCTATCAAAGTTGCTTGGCCAGAGCGAGTTAATGATATTCATAAAATAGTTGATTAGATTGATGGTGGTTCTACACTACCTGATTCATATTCTACATTATTTGAGGTTTATAGAACCCACACGATTTACGAAACTTCCATATATAAATTATTCCTTAGTTCCACTTGATGAAAAATGATTTGCATTACTCTACCACATAATGAAATAAACTACACAAATTTTAAAGAACAGCTACAACTTGGTGAAACAGATTCCACTCTAATATTTGATGACAGGCTTTACATTACGACCACAGATACTAAAAATACAACGGATATTGCACAACTTGACAAAGTAGGTCCCAAATTATTTGATGAGTTCAGAATATACACCACTTGACACAACTTTATTAAAAACAGAGGTTGATGAAACATGATTCTACACTATCGGATACAATATACTCTACTACTTTGTCCAGAGATTATGCACAGCTTGATAAAGCAGATTCGGTATTTATACCTTTGACCACCTGGGGTAAAAGATTCTTAAGCACTACTTGATACAATGAGTTCTACACTTGATGCAACTGATTCTAAGCTACTAATATATCATACATTTCTTGAATCAGGCTCTGTATCATTACCACTTAATGAAAAAGGTTACCATACTTGATCTGCACTAAATATAATAAAAATTAATTTGTGTTAGTATTGTGTTCATCTATTCCTTAAATAGATTTGTTATTTTTGTTTTAAAATAATGTGCTTATTTACTTACTTGAAGGCTTTTTAAAACTATTATTATTGACCTATCATTTTTTTTGAAATATTTATGTATTTTTTGTGTGTTGCAAAAATTAAAATGAAAAAATTAAAATTTTTTTAAAATTTAAAAAAAGCTGGTGTGAGATTATTGGCAAAATAAATCGACTATACTGCATTGTTATTATGTTGAGTGTGATTATATATTACAACCTTGATACAACTAAAAATAATTAAATAAAACAAAAAATAAAATTAAAAGATTATTAATATATAGTTTAATATTAAATAAAAATATAAATAAAGATAACATACCCAAATTATGATTTCTACTATGAAGGAAATTCAACAGAGCGACAGCTACCAATAAATTCACTAACTACACAGCTATTGAGATACTACTACTTAAAATATTGTTTGGACCACCATTTGACCGATTATTTGACCCACCAATTGAACCACTACTTGACTACCATTTGACCGGATTCTTGAACCAACATTTGAATTACAATGAAAATTACCACCTGAGCTACTACTTGACTACCATTTGACCCATTATTTGAATCAACCTTTGAAATACAATGAAAATTACCACATGGACCACTACTTTACCCATTTGACAGAATTATTTTAACCAACATTTGAATTACGATGTAAACAACCACATGAACCACTACTTAACCAGTTACTTGAACCAACATTTAAAATACCACGCCAATTAACACATGCATCTCTAGTTGACCGGTTACTTGAACCAACATTTGAATTACGATGTGAAATACCACTTGGGCCACTACTTGCCTGATTACTTGGACTATTTGAACCACTATTTGAACCACACTTTACAGATTATTTGAATCACCATTTGGACCTTATATTGAATTTGCTATAAGTTTTTAGATACGTTTGGACAATTGTTTCAGATGCTGCTTATAATTTTTCCAGATGACTAAAGATGATTATTAATATATGTTTTAAATTAATTTTTAAAAATAATATTTTTTTACATACCATTTTCTGTCTATAAATTATTGATTAGGTGTACTAATACCGAAATTTATTAGACCAATGCCAAAACATGCTATGACAATAGCGAAATCTATTTTTATTAAAAAAAAAAATTAATAAATTATAAAAAAATTATATAATTTTTATAAAAAATATAAACAATAAAAAAAAATAGAAAATATAATTATTTACCTTAAATGTTTTAAATATTACCTTGAATTATTTTATATTTTGGACCATATTGTTATCTATACTATTTGACGTAAAGAACCATAATGTTGCTCTGCATGGTGAGATAAAAAGATTACTCTATTTTTTTCAATTGATTTTGGGATAATTTCAATGAAAGAGCTGCTATCGGATTCAACGGATGAAATTATGGTGATTTGAGATTTGAAAATCTCAGCAGCGGCGAGTAATGTTAAGTGGTCTCCCCATGTACCTCTTCTTGCCATTTGGTTGCAATACTTATTCCAATTAGTAGTAACGGCAAATTGGGATAATTTTGCACCATTTGAAAGGACGAGGTTTTTATTTTTAATGAGCCATGTAGCAATAGCTCTTCTGATTTCGAAACTATGGTTCAAATCGCCATAAATTTGGTCAGACAAGGCATGCATCTGACAATTGCCATCACCTGGGATGTCCCTATTGTTCTCTAAACTATAGAGCTCCAAACGTTCATTTAAACGTTGTATAGCTTCGTCTGCAGGTGGTGGTTGTGGAGTATTGACTGCCCTTAAGTCAATATCCATAGCTTCATAATATTGAACTTTATGATCAATAGAATGTGTGCTTGGTGGTGATTGTGATTGTTGTTGTTGTTGTGGTTGTTGTTGTTGTGGTTGTTGTTGTTGTGGTTCTTGATGTTGTTCTTCGTAATCACGAATATTTTGTAATAATTTTTTATAATGTGGGGTTGATGTGGTGTGTTTTTGTTGTGGTTGTTGATTTTGGAGTGAGGGTGGATGTGATTGTTGGAGTTGGTGTTGGTGTGGTTGCTGGTATGGGTTTGGATCAGGGTGTGCTTGTTGGTTGTTTATTGTTGGTTGTTGGTTTTGTTGTGATGGTTGTGGTTGTTGGTTGTTGATTGTTGATTGTTGGTGTTGGTGTGGTTGCTGGTATGGGTTTGGGTGTGGGTGTGCCTGTTGGTTGATTGTAGGTTGTTGGATTGGTAGTGATTGTTGGATTGGTAGTGATTGTGGTTGAGTATTTTGTTGTGGTGGGTTATTTTGTTGTGGTGGGTTATTTTTTTTATGGAACTCTTTATAAAATTCGTCATCGTAGAAAAAGTCTTGGTCGTTCTCGGTTCCATCGGCGTAGTAGTATTTGGTGGTGTTATTTCTGGTTTTTTTAAAAAACCAATAAAAAATGAACAAAACAAAAAAAATAATTACAATAAAATACATTTTTTATATATTTATAAAAAATAAAATATTATTATTTAAAAATTAAAATAAAAACAAATAACTGTTATTATTAATTTGATGATGAATATATATATATTTTTTTTTTTTTTTAAATGTTATATACAAATAAAAAATAATTATTTACGAAAAATAAAAAATAAAAAATAATATAATAAAATATTGATTATGCTATGAGTGAAGTTGGGTGAAATATATAAAAAAATAGTGTGGTTAAAGCTATTATTTTTAATTAAAAAAAAAAAAAAAAATTTATTACTAATTTTTTTTTTTAAAAAATTAAATTATAAAAAAAATAAAAAAATATAATAAATTAAAAAAACAATATATTAAATAAAAAAAAAATAAAATAAAAATATATAAATTTGAAAAAAATCATATAAATTGCGAACTTAACTTTTATATAGATTACCTTATAATCAGCAAAATATAGTAAAATATTCATTTTTATAAATAATTTTCAAATTTTATGAAATGGAGAATTGGACCGCATTAATCAAAAAAAAAAAATTTCAATAATATTAGTAACTGTAATAATATAAAATTAGAAAAATAAAATTATATAATTCTTTAATATAGAAATCATATCCTATAGTATTTAATAAATAAAATAAAAAAATAAAAAAACAAAAATTTTATGTGTCGATTATAAATTAGGTTTACCCCAAATTGGTAATTTTGCAAATTTTATTGCCATCAAAGCTTCAAGTTCCCTGTTTATATCTCACATTTAATTTGGTATGTCACAGATTTTTGCAAATAAATAATTTTTAAGAAACTCTAGACAATTGTTAAACTCTAGATTAATAAAGAGCATAAAAAAAATAATAATAAAGGCTTATTTAAAAAAAGTTTATTTACACTTATTTTATTTATTTTTTATTTATTTAATCTTTTATTTTTTCTTATATTTATTTATTTTTATTAAATAGTTTATTTATTTTTTTTATGAAATGTTTTAAATCTATATTATAATTAATTTATTTGGTTTATAGAAATATTGATTGGTCTAATTGTGCCTGGATCTTTTTTACCATTTAATGGAGGGTGAGGTTTTTCATAGTCTTTGATTGCTCCAATAGTTGATTTAAATTTATAAATTGTTGCTGTTGTTGTTTTGATGGTGAATGAACATTAAAGTTTAATGGACTTCTTGAAGTGGTGAGTTTTGATATTCCCTAATTTGATCAAAAATTGCGAAAGCTTCAGTGTCTTTTACCTTCTCTTCCTAAAACTATTTTATTTCTATCAAAGTTGCTTGGCCAGAGCGAGTTAATGATATTCATAAAATAGTTGATTAGATTGATGGTGGTTCTACACTACCTGATTCATATTCTACATTATTTGAGGTTTATAGAACCCACACGATTTACGAAACTTCCATATATAAATTATTCCTTAGTTCCACTTGATGAAAAATGATCTGCATTACTCTACCACATAATGAAATAAACTACACAAATTTTAAAGAACAGCTACAACTTGGTGCAACAGATTCCACTCTAATATTTGATTACAGGCTTTACATTACGACCACAGATACTAAAAATACAACGGATATTGCACAACTTGACAAAGTAGGTCCCAAATTATTTGATGAGTTCGGAATATATACCACTTGACACAACTTTATTAAAAACAGAGGTTGATGAAACATGATTCTACACTATCGGATACAATAGACTCTATTACTTTGTCCCGAGATTATGCACAGCTTGATGAAGCAGATTCGGTACTTATACCTTTGACCACCTGGGGTAAAAGATTCTTAAGCACTACTTGATACAATGAGTTCTACACTTGATGCAACTGATTCTAAGCTACTAATATATCATACATTTCTTGAATCAGGCTCTGTATCATTACCACTTAATGAAAAAGGTTACCATACTTGATCTGCACTAAATATAATAAAAATTGATTTGTGTTAGTATTGTGTTCATCTATTCCTTAAATAGATTTGTTATTTTTGTTTTAAAATAATGTGCTTATTTACTTACTTGAAGGCTTTTTAAAACTATTATTATTGACCGATCATTTTTTTTGAAATATTTATGTATTTTTTGTGTGTTGCAAAAATTAAAATGAAAAAATTAAAATTTTTTAAAATTTAAAAAAAGCTGGTGTGAGATTATTGGCAAAATAAATCGACTATGCTGCATTGTTATTATGTTGAGTGTGATTATATATTACAACCTTGATACAACTAAAAATAATTAAATAAAACAAAAAATAAAATTAAAAGATTATTAATATATGGTTTAATATTAAATAAAAATATAAATAAAGATAACATACCCAAATTATGATTTCTACTATGAAGGAAATTCAACAGGGCGACAGCTACCAATAAATTCACTAACTACACAGCTATTGAGATACTACTACTTAAAATATTGTTTGGACCACCATTTGACCGATTATTTGACCCACCAATTGAACCACTACTTAACTACCATTTGACCGGATTCTTGAACCAACATTTGAATTACAATGAAAATTACCACCTTAGCTACTACTTGACTACCATTTGACCCATTATTTGAATCAACCTTTGAAATACAATGAAAATTACCACATGGACCACTAATTTACCCATTTGACAGAATTATTTTAACCAACGTTTGAATTACGATGTAAACAACCACATGAACCACTACTTAACCAGTTACTTGAACCAACATTTAAAATACCACGCCAATTAACACATGCATCTCTAGTTGACCGGTTACTTGAACCAACATTTGTATTACGATGTGAAATACCACTTGGGCCACTACTTGCCTGATTACTTGGACTATTTGAACCACTATTTGAACCACACCTTACAGATTATTTGAATCACCATTTGGACCTTATATTGAATTTGCTATAAGTTTTTAGATACGTTTGGACAATTGTTTCAGATGCTGCTTATAAATTTTCCAGATGACTAAAGATGATTATTAATATATGTTTTAAATTAATTTTTAAAAATAATTTTTTTTACATACCATTTTCTGTCTATAAATTATTGATTAGGTGTACTAATACCGAAATTTATTAGACCAATGCCAAAACATGCTATGACAATAGCGAAATCTATTTTTATTAAAAAAAAAAATTAATAAATTATAAAAAAATTATAAACAATAAAAAAAAAATAGAAAATATAATTATTTACCTTAAATGTTTTAAAATATTACCTTGAATTATTTTATATTTTGGACCATATTTTTATCTATACTATTTGACGTAAAGAACCATAATGTTGCTCTGCATGGTGAGATAAAAAGATAACTCTATTTTTTTCAATTGATTTTGGGATAATTTCAATGAAAGAGCTGCTATCGGATTCAACGGATGAAATTACGGTGATTTGAGATTTGAAAATCTCAGCAGCGGCGAGTAATGTTAAGTGGTCTCCCCATGTACCCCTTCTTGCCATTTGGTTGCAATACTTATTCCAATTAGTAGTAACGGCAAATTGGGATAATTTTGCACCATTTGAAAGGACGAGGTTTTTATTTTTAATGAGCCATGTAGCAATAGCTCTTCTGATTTCGAAACTATGGTTCAAATCGCCATAAATTTGGTCAGACAAGGCATGCATCTGACAATTGCCATCACCTGGGATGTCCCTATTGTTCTCTAAACTGTAGAGCTCCAAACGTTCATTTAAACGTTGTATAGCTTCGTCTGCAGGTGGTGGTTGTGGAGTATTGACTGCCCTTAAGTCAATATCCATAGCTTCATAATATTGAACTTTATGATCAATAGAATGTGTTCTTGGTGGTGATTGTGATTCTTGTTGTTGTGGTAGTGGTTGTTGTTGTGGTTGTGGTTCTTGATGTTCGTAATCACGAATATTTTGTAATTTTCTATAATGTGGGGTTGATGTGGTGTGTTCTGGCTGAGGTTGTTGGAGTGGTTTTTGATGTTGGAGTGGTTGTTGGTGTGGGATTGGGGGTGGATGTGATTGTTGGAGTTGGTGTTGGTGTGGTTGCTGGTATGGGTTTGGATCAGGGTGTGCTTGTTGGTTGTTTATTGTTGGTTGTTGGTTTTGTTGTGATGGTTGTGGTTGTTGGTTGTTGTATGTTGATTGTTGGTGTTGGTGTGGTTGCTGGTATGGGTTTGAGTGTGGGTGTGCTTGTTGGTTGTTGATTGTTGGTTGTTGGTTTGGTTGTGATTGTTGGATTGGTAGTGATTGTGGTTGTTTATTTTGTTGTGGTGGGTTATTTTTTTTATGGAACTCTTTATAAAATTCGTCATCGTAGAAAAGGTCTTGGTCGTTCTCGGTTCCATCGGCGTAGTAGTATTTGGTGGTGTTATTTCTGGTTTTTTTAAAAAACCAATAAAAAATGAACAAAACAAAAAAACTAATTACAATAAAATACATTTTTTATATATTTACGAAAAAAATAAAATACTATTATTTAAAAATTAAAATAAAAACAAATAACTATTATTATTAATTTGATGATGAATATATATATATATTTTTTTTTTTTTTTAATATTATATACAAATAAAAAATAATTATTTACAAAAAAAAAAAAAGAAAAAATAATATAATATAATAATGATTATGCTATGAGTGAAGTTGAGCTAATTTTGTAAAAAAAAATAGTGTGTGGTTATGAAAGCTATTATTTTTAATTAAAAAAAAAAAAAAAAAAATTTTAAATTTTAAATACTAATTTTTTTATAAAAAATAAATTAAAAAAACAATATATTAAATAAAAAAAAAACATAAAAATATTTTAAATTTAAAAAAAATCATATAAATTGCGAACTTAAATTTTATATAGATTACCTTATAACTTTCATCTTTATTAGTAATTTCAAATTTTAAAGTAAAAACAGTTTCCCAATTAAAAGAGGTGCTATCTTGTTTTGTAACATTCAGATAAAAATTAATCAACTTTTTTATCAAAAAGAGTATCCCGATGCATTTAATTTTTTGTTTTATTTTTTTTTTTTACAATTTAATACATTTTATATTGATAAAATCACATAATATATAAGAGATAATTAATTAATTTTAATTAAAGAAAATAATAAAATAAAATAAATTTTTTTTTTTTTTTTTTTTCATTTCTTTTTTTTTATATTTATTTCAATCAAAACTTTATAAATTTTTTATATTTTTATTTATTTACACTAATTTTTTAAAAATATAATTATTTTTATTGCAAAATAAATAACAAACATAATAATAATTAATAAAACAATTATATAATAACACAATATGGATAATTCAAAATGATAACATTTTTAAATGACATAGATAAAGCAGAACTCAATCACCCAAATCAAAACAAGTACTAACAGTCATTACTTTAATTCAAACATTTTATGAAATGGGAAATCGGACCGCATTAATCAAAACAATTTTCAATAATATTAATTATATAATATTAGAAATACAATATATAATTCTTTATTATAGAATTCATATCCTAAAAGTATTTAATTAAATAAAATAAAAATATAAAAAAACAATAATTTTAAAATAAAAATATAATTTTACTTTTTTTTCATTTTTTTTTTTTACCTCTTATCTTTTCCTTCATTTTTTTTGAAACTATTCCCTTACTATTTTTTATTTAAAGCATTTTCTTATTTAAAATTAGTTTATAAAAGTATAATGATAATGATAAAAACTATCTTATTCTTTGGATTCACTAATAATTGAATCAAATTCTGAAAACTTTAGGGTTAACTTAACACACCCATCAAGGTCTTTAATCGGTCAACATTAATAACTGTTAGAACCATTACTTATTAACCGGAGTCTATTTGAATAAAATTTATTAGTAATGAAAGCTATGGGTGTAAAAATATTTGGATTCTTTTACATAAACAATGATAAACAAAACAAGCTACCAAATCCTCAGCTGTTGACCTATGTTTAGATTAATAATAATAATAATTTTTCTTTAAATAAACAAAAATTTTGAATTTTTTTATAGCAATTCTTTTTTTTTATTAATTATTATCTTTTTTAATTTTTTTTAATATTAATTATTTTTTATTTGTTTATTTATATTTATATTCTCTGCTAAAACTATCATAAAATGTGAACCAACTGAAAAATCTTTAATAATATGGTCGTTTGGTAAAGTGAAATTTTTAATTTTTTCACCCTTTTGTAAGATTGAAAAGAATAAAGATTTTCCATGACTTCTTTCTAATTGAAAATCTGTTTCGTTTAAAGACCAAACACAAATTTCATTTGGTGTAGATTTAAAAGTAACAGCAGCATGAGTATTTGATAAAGCGAATCTTTCTATACCTTGGTTTTTAAATTCTGGCCAATTAATTAACTCTACCTTATTATCCAAAGTGTTCCATTTGAACAATTTACCACTTTCAGTTAAGGCCATGGAAATACCATCACCCCCGCCAATTTGTTTAATTCTATCGTTGCTCTCTAACTCAATACCTTGAATTCTAATAACCCTATTGCTATTATTTGAGTTGATTTCGTCATATTGGTTTATTAAAGATGTTGGTGATAATAATAAATCCTCAGAGGTTTCATACTTTAATTTTCCATTTCCCCATTGATAAACATTACCACTATCATCTAAACCCAATGAGTGGAAATAACCTGCTTCGATGTCGATTAAATTTAATTCTTTTAATAAATTTGATTCTAATGGTATTTGAACACTATTACTACTATCACTACTATTTTTACTATTATTATTGTTATTGTTATTATTACTTAATTTTATACCCAATTGACCATCATTTGACTTTCCACATGATAATAATTTACCAGAATTTAATAATATCATTGTGTGATATAAACCTGATGAAATTTTCTTTATGCTATTTACTGTTGATTGATCTTTAAACTTAACTATATTTGGAGTTTGAACATTATACAACGAACCAATACCTAGCTGACCACAATGGTTATTACCCCAAGAATATACAATTTGTTTATCTTGTTCTTTTGGATCTTTTAAAAGTACAAATGAGCTCCATCCACCAATTGAATATGATACTAAATTCATATTTGGGAAATTTGATGTTTTTACTGAAAATGGTGTACTCTCTATAAAATTTGGAAATAAACTTGTATCTGAACCATATTTGTGACCAATTTGAAAATTAAAATTAGCACCCCATGTTAATAAATCATTTTTATCTAAAATTAATTATTATAAAAACAATTTGTTAGTTTATTGTCTTATATTTATTTTTGTAATTGTGGTATTTTTGTGCCTACTTGTCATTGCTGCTGAATGTAATAATGTCGATTTAACTGATTTAATGGATGACTCTTGCAATAATTCATTAAAAGTTAATTGGGACTCAGATTTCCAATCACCCAATCCAAGCTGACCTTGATTATTTGTACCAATTGTATAAACTGCTGTTTTTATATCACTACCCTCTAATTTACTCCAACTGAATGCTTGCTGGAGACTACTAATCTTGCCTGATTTCATTGCACTACCTAAAGTTTTGCTTTTTGTATCATTTTTTTTTTTACCAAATAATTTTGAAAAAAATTCTCTCTTTTGAACTTGTTGATATTTCTGTAAATGAATAAAACTATTTACATAACTTTTATTATATTTTAATAAGCTATTATTATTTATTATCAAATTCATTGTAAAAAAATATAAAAAATTAAAAAAAAAAAAATTAAAAAAAAAAAATTAAAAAATTTAAAAAAAAAATTTATGCAAAAGTATAATCAAACGAAATTATAATTATATTTCATGTTTGATTATACTTTTGCATCCATTTAATTTGATTATTAAAAAGCAGGGTAAATCTATTTTAATTTTGACCCATAAAACACAAAAAAAACATCATTAGAAAAAATTTTAAATTTTTATAAGGAAAAAATGATAGAAAATGGGGGTTAAAATTCAAAATTTCATATTATTTAAAATAACAATCAATAAATCAACGGCAAATAAATTAAAAAAAATTAGTAAAAGGAAGAATCATTTTTTGTAAATTTATAAATAAATAAACATTAATTAGGAAATTAAGCCCGAAATAAATATCAATAAAAATCTTCCCCTAAAAAAATGAAAAAAAAAAAAATTAAAAAAAAAAAGTAGAAAAAAAAAAATAAAAAAAAAAATAGTTTTTTGAAAAGTTTTTTTAACTGAGTATTATTTATATTGCCTCGTCAATCATATATTATAAAAATAAATAAAAAGAGATGAATTATAAATTTATTTGTTTTACAATTTTTGTAGCATTAACCATAAGCTATAGCGTTAGCTTTACACCTATCGAATGTGATTTATGTCAATTGGGTATCGATTCATTACACGGCATTGCAATTGCAGATAATTTAACAGAGAGCGATATCTATTTAGCATTACAAAGAATTTGCGACTCTGTTCCAAGCAACTACTCGACTATGTGCAATACTCTTTTAAAATATTCAGGTGAAACTATCATCGACCAAGTATTAAATGGTACTCGTAGTGAAGTCGTTTGTTCTGAACTTACTATTTGCAATTCAAATAATGTCAAATCAAAAGATCAATGCCACTATCAAAGAATTAATAAAATATTACCACCATCTTCAAACTTTAACGATTGCTCTAATAATGAAAATAATAAAGCAGTATGTATTAAACCACCCCCTATTACAAAATATCAACAACAAGAACACTAATATTAACTTTAATACTAATAACCAATATTACTATACTATTAATCAGTGCCAAAAAGTCGAAAGATATATCGAACATGTAAATAGAATTGCAATCATCCAAAAAGAAAACAATTTTGTTTGCTAAACCCACAACCCACATTGTCTATTATAACTATTTAGAATAGAAATTCTATTTTTTAAAAATATTAAAATATAAACAAATAAAAGGTTAATCCAACTAATAATAAAACAATCCCATAAACATTATTTTTTTATTTATTAATGGGTGCTAATTACCCACCCATGTACTATTAAAACCAAGCTAATAATTTATATAAACCCTAAACAAAAAAAAAAGCAACCATTTATTAAATAAATTTTTTAAAATAAACAATTGTTTTTTTATTATTTTTTTTCTATTATACAGGTGAATATTGTAATGAAATGCTATTAAGGCTTCCCATTAGTGCTACTCTTTCGTTTTCTTGAGGGGGTATTCTTTTAAATGCTTTTGCAAAAAATATTAAAAAATTTGAAAATAGTGAAAGCACTGCACTAACAACTACTAATATATATGCTACATGTGGACCTTTAAAAAAGTGGTACCCATCTTGACTCCAGTTGTCAAAGAAATCTGTATGATAAAACAATCTAA
>NW_003519453.1:0-13642 GCF_000190715.1 Dictyostelium purpureum | reverse complement strand
AAAAACAAAACACAATATGGCAAACATAGGAGGAGCTGAGCATGTCCAAAATCCTCTTGATTTCCTTTTCCTCCTTTTCTGAATACACTTTAATTTTATCTTGATCTTTATAATTTACCAATCCATAGTAATAATTTAAATAATAGGTACCATCTTTTTTAATTGATTCGTGATACCAGTATGTCTGTTTAAATAAAGAAAAAAAAAATTAATTAATAATCTGGACAAGATATTGTTTTTTTAAATTTTAAATACTCACAAAAAAAGAAATAAATAATAAAATACAACTTAAAATATTAATAATAAAAACTCCATACACTTCCCACTTCATTCTATTTATACATCTACATGCAAACAAAATTTATTAATATATTAATAAATGAATATAAATATATTTTTTTTATTTTTTATATTTTTTTTTAATAAAACTGTTTAAAATAAAAACAAAAAAAAAAAATTAAATTTTTGAATGGATGCGAAAAAGTAAAAAGAATTTTATTGTTTAAAATAAAAACAAAAAAAAAAATAAAATAAAATAAAAATAAAATAAAAATAAAAAAAATACGTCATATGATATCTTTTTTAATGCGCCAATTGATTTTATTAAAAAATATTATTGTCTAAATTAACACACTCACCCACAACCTACTCTATTTTTTTTTTTATTGATATTTAAGACATATTAACATCCTCAATAATGTGATATTTACCATTACCCCAATTAGGTTTAATGATATATAATTAAATTATAGATAAACACAACACACACCACAATTAAATTCATGATGGTTTTGATTAAATTTAGAAATGAAAAAATAAAATAAAATAATAAAAAAAATAAAAATAAAATAAAAAAAATAAAAAAAAAAATAAATTATTTAAATTTTTTATTTTTTTTTTTATTTTTATTTAAAATTTTTTTTTTAAATTATTTTTAAAATTTTTTTTTTTAAATTAATACACAAAAATCAATAATAATAAACACACAAAGCATAGAAAAAAAAAAAAAGTTGCACTTCGATCAAGTTCTTCATTTTTTTTCTCTTAATATAGCAAAATAATACCTTATAGGGTATATATTTTAATTTATTTAATTTTATTGTATAAATTATTATATTTTTATTTTTATTTTTTATTTTTTTTCCTCACCATTTATTTATTTATTTTTATTATATAAATATACAAATATTTATATTTTTTTTTTTAAAAAAAAATAATATAATTTATTAAATATATTGTTTTGTTTATTTTTTATTGTAAATATAATAATAGTTTATATTAGTTTGGTAAATAAATTTTTTCATATAATATAAAAAAAAAAAAAGTAAGTAGCTATACATAACATTTTTATTTTTTATTATTTTTATTTTTGATATTTTAGTTTTAAATATCGATATCATTCAACACACATTCTCGATATCACCCACATAACATATATAGATAGTGTATATAATCATTGCTTTATAATTTTACAAGCACGACATAGATACCAAAAATAACCATTAATTTTTTATTTTTTTTAATTTTTTTAATTTTATTTTTGTTTTTATTTTTATTTTTTTTTTTATTTTTAAAAAAATAAAAATATTATTAATAAAACTCATGTGATAGTAGTTATCATATTTAAAAATATCTATCATCACAAAAATAAATAAATCTTTTTGATAACGGGGATTTTTTTTTTTTTTTTTTTTATTTCTTTTTTTTTTATTTCATATACTTTTTTTTATTTTTATTTTTTTTATTTTTATTTTAATTTTTATTTTTTTTAATTTATAATATATATATATGAAATATCATTTTATAATATATATTTTATTTTGATTATAAATAATATATTATCCTTCCATTGATAATTCACACTCAAATTTATCCATATTTTCCACAATCTTAAAAATAAAATAAAAAAAACATTATAATTATAATCATAATATGCAACAACAAAACCAATCAAATAGTAATCTATAATTGTTTTTAATCATGTATCATAAAATAATATTTAAATATCACCCATCTTACATATATATATTTTTTTAAATACATATATAATATTAAACCACAAACGGTCAAAATTTAAAATTTTTTTTTTTTATTTTTTTTATTTTTTAATTTTTTTAAAATTTTTTTTTTTTTTAAATTTTTTTAAATTTTTATTATTATTTTTTTTTATATACATTATTATGTTTTTTTCATTAATTAATTAAAATTAGTAAGAAATTTTTTTTTTTAAAAATAAATTAAAATAAAAATAAAATAAAAATTAAATTCAAAATAAAAAACAACAATAACAGAATAAATTTCATCATCTCCATGATTAATGGTTTATTTATAAATAAATATAATTATTATTTTAATCATCCTCAAATTCATCATAATTTTTTTTTTGGATTCTGTTATATTACCTACACACAATTTATTACCCACACCTTTTTTTCAAAATTAATAAAAGACAACAAACCAAACCACATTACACTTATTTAGATTAGATAATAATAATAATAATACATAATTTATTTTTTTAAAAAAAAAACCCTCACATATTATCATCTTGTACACTCATAAAATTTTAATTTTTTCACTCTTTTTTAAATAACTGATATACTAATTTTTTTCCCTCTCTTTTATTAAAATTCTTCTTTATTTATTCAATAATAGGTTTTTTAAGTAAAACAAATTGTTATTTTTTTTTTTTTTAATTAGTTAAATATCGATATTTTAATTAATTATTCTTTATTCAAAATAATTAATTAATAATATTGGCGAATATTATCAGCAATTATATAAAGTTATAATAAAAGTTTGTTTTTAGATTATAAAAGGTATGAACTTTGCTGGATCGTCTATTGATTATAATCAACAACAACAACAGCAGCATCAATCACAACAATTAAATAATCATGGTTCATATTTAAATACAAATACAAATAGTCCTAACATAAATACAAATAGTCCTAATACAAATATAAATCATAACAATATAAATAATAGTAATAATAACAATAAAAAAATGGTACAAACAGAAAATAATCAAGAAGATTTTAAACCAAAACCTTCATATAATATGCCCCTATCTATCGATCAACAAATCAGAATGTGCAGCAACAGTTTCACCAACAGCAAGCTCATCAGCAGCAATTACGTCAACATTAAGTACGGGAACAACAAATACATCAACCTGTTTCACCAATAATAAATAAACCGGCACCCCAAGCACAACCACAGGTACAACAACAACAAGCACAACTACAGCAACATGCTCTCCATCCATCACAACCTCTACAAACTGCGACAAATATGGTGCAGCCACAACAAACACAAAGTGCCCCAAATCCTACCAAAAACCAATATCTTGAGGTTTATGTTGTAAGTTAACCATATGGTTTATTATTATTGTTATTGTTTAAGAATATAAATACTAATCATTGTTTTATTCCTTTTATAGTATTTAGATAGATTACAAAATAATAACCCAAATATTACAGATCCAATTTATATTAGTTGTATACAGTTTTTAAATAGCCCACAACCATTAGCGCAATTAACACAGCCCGAATTAGATTTGTATAATAAAGTTTTACACAAACATAATTTATTAACTCAAAGACATCAGCAACTATTACAACAACAAATTCCACAATCACCACAAATGTCACAATATCCACAGCAATACCAACAATACCAAGCTTCTATTGCTGCACAACAACAAAAACTTCAATATTTACAACCACAACAACTTCCACAACAAAACCAACAGCAACCCGTTGTACAACAACAACAACAACCACAAATTGTACAGCAGCCAATACAAACACAAAATAAAGTTCCACAACATCAACCACAACAATATGCATCACCAAGTCCGGTCTATCAACAACAGCAAAATCCATTAGCTTCGCCATCTATACCCTCACAGCAACAACAACAACAACAACAACAGCAAACACAAATACAACAATCACCACAGCCTCAACAGGTTTCCCAAACACAACCAATTCAAGCTAGAGTTCCTCAATTCTTCTTTTCTCAAGAGCAAATTGAAACGATCAGGGCTCAGGTTTATGCATATAAATGTTTTAATCAAAAGAAACCAATCCCAGAAGAGTATTATAATATATTGGGCTTAAATCCATCTGCTATTGCAAATAATAATTCATTCTCTAACCCAACCACACCTACAACTAACCCAAGTGCACAATCAATACAGCAACCTGTTGTTCAACCCCAACCAATCGTTCAATCATCACAAGCCACACAACAAACTGTTCAACCCCAACCAATTCAAGGCTCCACCCCACAACAATCACCAACTGTACCATTACCATCCCAATCACAACCATCCCAACCACAACAAAATTTACCACAAAATCAACAACAATTATTGCAACAGCAATTATACCAACAACAGTTATTACAAAAGGCCAGGATAATAGCTCAACAAACTCAACAGGTTCAACAAAACCAAAATTTAAACCCACACTTTGGTTCACCTGCCATGGTTTCACAACAGCAACCATTGCAACAAGCATCGGTTCCACAGCCATCATCATCATCATTACAACCAAACGCCGCCAATACACCAAATCTTAATTCACAATTGCCACCAAATATGATTAATCAACAACAACAACAACAACTAGCAACACAACAATCCTCGACCATTAATCCACCAATTATTAATCAAAATAATACAACTGCATCAACACAACAACTACAACCAGTATCAACTGTTACACCAAATAATATTAATTCCGTAGCAGCTCCAAATAATAATATTAATACCTTAAATAAAACGACACAACAACCACTTATGCAATCAATACCTCAACCACAGCCAGAGCCAGAACCAATTGACCCACTTAAAACTTTACCAAGAGAGACATTAATCCCAAAGCCAATTGATCTTGATTTTATTAAAACCTGTAGAAATAATTTAATAAATCAAATTATTGCCGAACGTATTGATACTCTTTGTGAAACTATACCAACACTTGAGGAGGGCTCAGAAGAAAAACTTTCCGATACAATAGAATACAAGAAATTATCATTATTAGAATATCAAAAACAATTAAGAAAAGAGGTTTTAGAATCGGAAATTGCCAAAACTAGTAAATCAAACAAGAGTAAATCCAAAGAAAAACAAAGACTTGAGCAACAACAGAGCGAAGAGAAAAATAGATATAAAGATTTCCTTGGTCAAATTATGAACCATAGCAAAGAGTTTAAAGAGTTCCATGCAAACAAGATGACAAGAATTAAAAAGATGACCAAGCGTGTAACTAATTATTTTGTTCTTTTAGAAAAGAAAGAGCAACAACAAAGAGAGAAGGAAGAGCGTGAACGTCTACGTGCCCTTAAAACCAACGATGAAAGTAAATATCTTAAATTATTGGAACAAACTAAAAATCAAAGACTTCGTGAACTTTTCGATCAAACAAATGAGTTTTTAGATAAAATCTCTCATCTTTTACAAAGAGAAAAAGTTTCAATCATTGAACAAGAAGAAAATGAAGAGGCAGTTCGTAGACAACAAGAGCAATTTGCTATTCAACAAAAACAACAATTAGAGGAAGACAACAATGAAAAATTAAGTATTAGTAATATAACAAATAATGACGATAATGACATTGAAATGAAAGAAAGTCGTGGTGATCAACCAGTTGTAACCGTCCAACAACAAGGCGAACAAGAAAAAAAAGATGGCGAAGAATCAAAAGAGTCAAATGCTGACACTGAAAATAAAACTATTGATTCTGTTGATAAAAATGAAAAAGAAATTCAACAATCTACAAATAGTGATAAAATGGAAACTGATGATCAATCATCGTCATTAATCACAACATCAGATTCATCAAACCAACAAATTGTACCAGTCCAAACAACTACCACAACCACAACAGCTAATACTCAACAACCACAGTCAGGCACATATGTTTCAAAGGCTCATTCTTACTATTCAAAGGCTCACTCTATTCTCGAAGATATTATCGAACAACCACAAATTCTTGAAGGAGGTAAATTAAAACCATATCAAATGCAAGGTCTTCAATGGATGGTTTCGTTGTATAACAATAAATTAAATGGTATTTTAGCAGATGAAATGGGTTTAGGTAAAACAATTCAAACTATTGCTTTGGTTTCGTATTTAATCGAAGTTAAGAAAAATAATGGTCCATATTTAGTTGTTGTGCCATTATCCACATTAACTAATTGGGGTCAAGAGTTTGCTAAATGGGCACCTAAAATCAAAGCAGTCTTATACTATGGTGATAAACCAACTAGAAAATCAAGATATGAGGAAGAAATTTCCCCAGGTCAATTTAATGTTGTTGTTACCACTTATGAATACATTATTAAAGATAAGAATCAACTTTGCAAAATAAAATGGAACTATTTAATTATTGACGAGGGTCACAGAATGAAGAATTATACAAGTAAACTTTCAGTTATTTTAGGTACAAATTATCATAGTCGTTACCGTTTGTTACTTACTGGTACTCCACTTCAAAATAGTTTACCAGAACTTTGGGCTCTTTTAAACTTTTTATTACCAAATATTTTTGATTGTGTCGAAGATTTCGAACAATGGTTTAATGCTCCTTTTGCTCAAACTGGTGAAAAAATCGAAATGAACGAAGAAGAACAGTTGTTAATTATCCAACGTCTCCATAAAGTACTCAGACCATTCCTTCTTAGAAGATTAAAAAAAGAAGTAGAGGCCCAACTTCCAGACAAAGTTGAAAAGGTATTAAAATGTGACATGTCAGCATTCCAACAAAAGATGTATGACTTAATTAAAGATAAGGGCGTTTCTAAAGTAAGTATACAGGTTTTATTTGTTTATTTATTCCAATTATTTAAAAAATTGATATTAATTTTTATTTATTTTTTTATTTTAATTTTAGTTTACAGCCGGTAGTGGTTTAGATGGTAATCCAAAATTAGCAAAGGGTTTAAAAAATACTTATGTGCAATTAAGAAAAATTTGTAATCATCCTTATTTATTTTATGATGAAGAGTATCCAATCGATGACAATTTAATTAGATATGCTGGTAAATTTGATTTGTTGGATCGTTTATTACCAAAACTTAAAGCAGCTGGTCACAGAGTTTTAATTTTTAGCCAAATGACTCAACTTATTAATATTTTAGAGGTATTCTTTGCATACAGAGATTTCAAATATCTTAGATTGGATGGTAGCACAAAGTCCGAAGAAAGAGGTCCACTTTTGCAATTATTTAATGCCCCAAACTCCGAATATTTTATTTTTGTTTTATCTACCAGAGCAGGTGGTTTAGGTCTTAATTTACAAACTGCTGATACAGTAATTATTTTCGATAGTGATTGGAATCCACAAATGGATCTTCAAGCTCAAGATCGTGCACATCGTATTGGTCAAAAGCAAACTGTACGTGTTTTACGTTTGGTTACATTGCATTCAGTTGAAGAAAATATTTTAGCTCGTGCCAATTTCAAGAAAGAACTAGATAAGAAAATTATTCAAGCAGGTCAATTTAATAATAAATCAAATCGTTCAGATCGTAAAAAGATGCTTGAAGATTTAATGACCCAAGATGAAACTGCTGAAATGGAGAGACAAACTGTACCAAGTGATTCACAAATCAACGAAATGATTGCTCGTTCACCAGAAGAATTTGAACTTTATGAGCAAATGGATAAGGAAAGAATGGATCGTGATTCACAACGTTGGAAAGAATTGGGAAAAGAAGGTGAACCAAAGAGACTATGTCAAGAAAATGAAATGCCACCCTGGATCACTAAAGAAGTGGAGGTTACAGATGATCTTTCTTTTGTTTTAAATCCATCAAGTGTTAAAGGTAAAAAGAATCAAGAGGAAAGCGAAAGACAAATTTTAAGAATGATGGAAAATGGTGAAATTGCTCGTAGAAGAAGAACTACTACAAATATTGCTGAATATTTCGGTGACGATGATGAAGACTCTTCATCTTCTGAATCTGATTCCGATTTTGAATCGTCAACTCCTTCAAAACGTGGTAGGAAATCAAAAGATAAAGATGGTGATCATAGTATGAATGGTAACAACAACAATTCATTGGCATCAGCTTCTGTTGAAACTCCAAGTAAAAAGAGAAAAGATTTAGATATCTATTCCGACTACGAGGATGATAACGCTGATGAAGAAGATGACGAAGATACCCCACGTCCACAAAGATCAAAGAAGAAAGCAAAAACCGTTCCAACACCAAAAAAACAATCTGCAAAACAATCTAAAAAAATTCAACAACAGCAACAAGATTTCGAAGATGAAAGATCCAATGGTTCAACTCCATCTACTCCAATGTCCCCTATTAGTACCTCATCATCAACTACCGCTGCTATTCCAGGCTTACCAGGCCCAAGCCCAGCAAAGAAAGCAGGTAGAGGCAGACCAGCCGGTACTCTCAAAAAGAAACCAACTACCGAAAATGATATGAAATATCTCCAATTATGGGACTCCATTCGTATGGATCAAGACGAAGAGGGTAGAAGAAGAAGCGAAATATTCCAGAAACTACCAAGCAAGCGAGACTATCCAGATTATTACACAATTATTAGGGACCCAATTGATATGAAAACTATCAAAGAAAAAATTGTTGCCAGTAAATATCATAATCCTACCCAATTTGCCCAAAGTGTTAACCAAATGTTTTATAATGCTCAAATTTATAATCAATCTGGTTCTGAAGTTTTTGAAGATGCTGTTGTTTTACAAAATTTATTTACAAATTTATTTAATAGTCTATTTCCAAATAACCAATTACCAAAACCAGAACCACCTCTCTCCCCCTCAACTTTGATTGGCCAAAAATCTGAAGAAATTAAAGATCCATTATCACTATCAAATGATAATCAAAATGAATCACAACAGCCAACACAACAACCACAGCAACAACTACAACAACAACCACAGCAACAACAAACACAACAACCACTACAACCAACACAACAAACATCAATTAATACAATTGTAGATAATTCACAAATACAACCAAAACCATCAGGAATCAATGATAAATCGTCTTTACCAATTGTAGATAAATCGTCATCAACCACTACAACCTCTACTAAAATCTCAAACAACTCTATTCCAAGAATTAGCAATACAAACTCGCCACCATCATCACCACATCTACCTCCACAATCACAACCACATTCAAAACCACAAAAATCAAGCAAAGAAAAAGAAAAGAGTATTGACAGAATGATCGAAAGAATGATCGATAAACCATCAAAAGATAGATATAAAGAGAAAGATAAACATAGAGATAGAGGTGAAAGAAATGAAAGAGATCGTGATAGAAGTGATAGAAGCGAAAGAGACCATAGAGAAAGAGATCGTGAAAGAGGTGAAAGAAGTGAAAGAGAACGTGAAAGAGGTGAAAGAAGTGAAAGAGAACGCGAACGTGAAAGAGACAGGGATATACTTGGTATTCATAGCAGCAGTGGTAGAGAACGTGAAAGAGACAGGGATAATAATGGTACAATCAACAGCAGCAGAGAACGTGAAAGAGATAGAAGTGATAGAAGTGAAAGAGAACATCACAACTCAACAAGCGGTCATCATAGTGGTAACAGAGAAAGAGACAGAAGTGATAGAAGTGATAGAGAACGTGAAAGAGAAAAACTTGATCGTCAATTATTAAATTTAACAAATAATAATATTCTTAACAATAATAATAATAATATTAATAATAATAAACCAAAAGTTAATCCAATGTCATTATCAATGATTACAAATGATGAAAATCCACAACACCAACAACATCAGCAACACCAACATCAACAACAAAATCAAACTCAACAATATCACAACCACCAACAACAATATCACCACCAACAATTCCAACAACACAATAAACCAATTTCAAACAAAATGTTATATAATAAATTCCCATCAGATAGTGAATCCGAAGATTTTGATGATTTAGATGATTATGATAACTGATCACCTAGAACAAATTGTTAATAATTATAAAATAAAATAAAACTTTAAAAAAAAATTATGTAAAATCTATTTTGCAATACTTTGTAAATTCAATAAACTATTTTAATTTTATTATTTTTTTTTATTTAATATTATTTTTTTTAAAACTATACCACCAATAAAAAACCATAAGGCCAATTTTTTATAGCAAAAATAAATTATTTAATCCCATTCAACATTTTTATTTTTATTTGAGAATATTAGTTGGTTATTAATATTAAAAATACTTTTTAAAATTTCGTTAAAGTGATCATTTGAGTGTATTGGGTTTTTAGTTTTTTTTCCATTATTAGTTGTAATTGTAAGGTAGTTTCTGGTTAGAGTTGCAACACCGCCATCTATAAATTTAAAAACCATTGGACCAATAGCCAAATCTATTTTTTCAATTATCATAATTTTTTGGGATGTATTTAAATAACTCTCTTGAAGTGGTTCTAAATTGAAAAAAAAAGTTGAAATCCATTGCTTTAAATTTTCATCAATATAATCATCTTCTTTTTTGAATTGCATCTTGTGAGTATAATATTGTTTTTTTCCTAAATAATTAATTGCCTCGTTTTCCTCCTTAACAATTCTAAACAAACCATTTTTGCTTTTGGTTATTTCTTCCACTTCATCTATTTGTATAGGTAAAATAGGTGTAAACCCGCCAAAACCTATATCAATATAGTATTTTTTATTTTCATTAACTAATATAATAGCAACATGTGCACCCGCGGCTCTATTTGGGTTTGGTCCACTAACAACTACTCCTGTAACCAAAGAAATATCTTTAAAGCCACTTTCTTGAAGAAAATAATATATTAAACCGTTTAATTTAAAACATAAACCCCCATTTTCATTTAGTACTATCTGGTTATAAATTGTTTCTTTTGTAACCTCTTTAATATCATCTTGAATAACATCTAAATTTTCAAAAGAAAAGGTAGAGCAACAAGCATCCAAAATTAAAAACAAATCCTCGAATTTGAGATTTAATATTGGTTCAACATTGATTCTTTTATAAAAACTTAATTGAAACTCTGTTAACATTTTATACATAAAATAATTAAAAGCTATTTAAAAAAAAAATAACATTAAATTAATTAATTAAACAAAAAAAAAAAAACAATAAAAATAATAAAAATAAAAAATATTTAACCCCAAAAAATAATAAAATAATTATTCACTCCCCCTGCTCTTTAAAAAAAAAATAATAAATAAATAAAAAAATTTTAATCAACAATATATTTAAAAAGACACATCGTCAAATATAACTGATAATAAATAAATTTATTTTTTTAAATTTACAAAGTTGTTTTGTATTTTTTGATTATTGTTTTGTTTTTTTTTTTCTTTTTTTTCTTTGTATTTTAAAGTTTTTGGAAGTTACCAGTCTCGGCTGAATTTAATCTGAATGATCTTCCTCTCAAGACGAAGGCAAGGAAAATACCAGCACCATAAACAACAATTGTTAAAATATTTACGATTAACCAAAAAGTGAAACCATCCTTAATAACTGTATAAATAATTGAGATAATTGGTAAAACACATAAAATTGCTAAACCGGCCATAAAATACCAAAGGAGTCTTGGAGAGTTAAACTTAGCACCTGCTGCCCCACAAACTGCAATAATAACATTACCAAACAATAAAATAAAACCGATAATTGGTGTTGTAAAAATTGAAAGAACACCTAAAACCTAAAATTAAAATTAAAAAATTTAATATTTTGATTTTTTTTATTATTATTATTATTATTATTATTATTATTATTATTATTATTATTATTATTATTATTATTGTTACTATTGTTATTGCTATTAAATTATTATTATTATTATTGCTATTAAATTATTACTATTGTTATTGTTTTCGATATTGCCATTGATATTTCAATTGCTATTATATTATATTATTACTATTGATATTGTTATCGAAATTGCTATTGATATTTCTATTAATTATTATAATTAGTTTGGTAAATGATATCTCTATTATTAAAAGATACAAAATTGTTATTTCGTCATTTATAGAAACCAAAACATATTTTATTTGATCTTTTTTAAAAACTATTTATCTTTTAGACTATATTCCTTTGCTTGCTATTTTAATGCTGTTGTTATTTTAATACTGTTTATAATATTGTTGTTTATAATACTATTGTTTGTAATACTATTTTTTGTAATACTATTTTTTGTAATACTATTTGTTTGTTATTGTTTATGCTATATCCGAATACTATTCTACATACAAGTAAAAGAACGCAAATAAAATAAATAATTCTAGCTTTAATTTCTGCACCTTCAAACCAAGCCATTTTTAAGTCTATGTATATATATTAAATTAATATAATATTAATTTTGAATCCAATATCTATTTAAAAAAAAAGAAAAAAAAACACAAGATAATTTTTTGTTGGTAATATTAAAAATATAAATAATTTTATAAAACAACTTTTATAAATTTATTTTATAACTATAATAACTATTTAACTTTGAATAAAAAAAATGAGTAGTGTGAATGGGGGTAATATTAATAATAAAAAAAAAAAAAAATTTTAAAAAAAAATTAAAAAAAAAAAAATAAAAAAAAATAAAAAAATAATTTATAAGGGTCATACGTTATTTTTATAATAAATATTAAAGACGTGGTTTATTTATTATTTATTTAAGTTTTTGATTACTTAAATTTCAGACTCATATCAACCTTTAAAATTGGTAACTATTATAAAAAAAAAATAAAAAAAAATAGAAAATAAAAATAATTTATATAAAAATAATAAAAAATAAATATAATTTATAGTATTTTAAAATTAAATGCTTAAACAAAACATATCACTTTTAGTTCGTTTTTATTTCTATTTTTAGTTTTTATTTTTTTTTTATTTTTTTTTATTTTAGTTTGTGTTAATTACTTTGTTTTGTTCATTTAAATCTCTATTGTCCCTATTTTTTTCCTCTTTCATTATCACAATACTGGTGGTATACAAGTAAAACAATAACTCTATAGATTTACAAGATAATGTTGGCATTTGTCTTTGTTGCTCTAAATCTGATGAATTATTATTATTAGTGTCATTAGAAAAAGGTTGGGTTGATATTACAATATTATAAATTTTATCAAATTCACTTTCATTAAATGATGAATTTTCGTCAATTGTTGGATGATATTGTTTAATCATTGTTTTGACTCTATTTTAAAATAAAAAAACAAAATAAATTAGTTAATTAAAATATTTTTAAAAAAAAATAATACTTACAGATTATAAGAACCATTTGGGCATGGTGCTGTTGATTCTGAATTTGATGTGAATAAATAAAATATTATTCTAAACTGTTCTTTTGATATTGGTGTATCTGCATTTATATTTGGAACTTTTAAAACATTTCTTAATATTGAAGATAACCTATCAGTTGGAAAAGCTGTGGATGTAGTATTATTAGTTGATGTAGCAGTTGATGGATCATTTGTCAAAGCTGGTTGGTGTTGAATTAAATAACTCCAATATCTGTGAAGAAACTGACTTAAAAAAGATAGATGAATTATTTGTTCCTTTGAATCTTGCTTTCTATTGAATATCTCTTCTATCTTTGAAATTCATCATAATCGAAAAAACACCATGGAAATGTACCTCTAATCCACCTGTCTGTTGCATG
>NW_003519452.1:0-76892 GCF_000190715.1 Dictyostelium purpureum | reverse complement strand
GGGGTTTGGGCAACAATGTGCCCAACTGGTAAAAAATTCCCCGATCCTAAACCCTACGGGGTTAATTTCCCCGGGGGGACATTCAAATTCCCTTATCAAGATTTATCAGGTTGGACCCCCCTTCAAATTGGGGCTCAACTCTACTCTGGTAGTTAAATGTCTTTACAAACCCCCAACAAATTATTTGGTTTTGGTTGTACAAGGAATTATGTTGATCAATTGTTTTTTGGGATGCCCTTAAATCAATCAGTTCCCTATAACAATTGGGGGGGGACCCTTCCAAATTTTCAAGTTGGGGGTATACCTTACAAACCCTCCCCCCCAACCTTTTGGACTTTAGAGTTTTTCATCAATCCCTTTGGGATTTTTTTTTGGGTTTTAAAAGCTTTTTTTGCCCCCTTAATTTTTTTTTTTGGAATTTGTTTTTTCCTTTTTAAACGGGAAAAATTTCCAGATTTCAAAATTAAAAATGAAAACTTTCAATTTTTTTTCAAAGCCTTATAAATTAATTCCAAATTTTAATTTTGTAATTTTTTAAAAAAAAAAAAAAAAAAAAAAAAAAAAAAAAAAATATTAACATATTTTTTTTTCATTAAACAAGAATCTAATGGTCGACACCTTAATTAATAATAAATAAATAATAGTAATAAATAATAATAATAATAAATTAATTTATTTATTTAAAAAATTATTATCTAAATTTGAAGGCTTTTGGTTTTTAAAAATCTAAAAAGTTATTTTTAATCATTTAAAAAATTTCTAAAAAGAAAAACAATATTTCAAATAATTAATTACATATTTGGTATTATCAAAATTGTATTGTTTAATTCTATTTTTAATTAATTTTTTTTTATTTTTTTTTAAATTTTTTTTTAAATTTTTTTTAAATTTTTTTCTTTTTTTCATTTTTTTTTTTTTAAAATTTTTTTTTAAAAAAATAATTAATTATCTTTGTTTACACAATTTTTTTTTTTCAATTTTAAATCCAGATCATCAAATTAAAAATATACAGAGTTATAATATTATTTATAAATAATATTATAATATAGACAGAGATTAAAAAATGAAGAAGAAATATAAGACAAAATTTCCAATGGCCAGAATTAAGAAGATTATGCAAAAGGATGAAGAGGTCGGAAAAATTGCAGCAGCTACACCAATTTTAATTTGTAATTTATCGAAAAATTATTTAATTAAACAAAATTCATATTCTAATATATTTTTTATTATTTTTAACTATAGCACAATGTTTAGAGTTATTTATGTCAGATTTAGTAAACAAAACTTGTAAAATTACACAATCCAAAAATGGTAAAGTTATGTCTGTAAATCACCTCAAATTTTGTATTAAGCAAGAATCAACATTTGACTTTTTATCGGAAATAGTAGAGAAAATACCAGATGATAAGAATGAAAAGAGAGGCCGACCAAAGTATATATTTTTAATTTTTTATAAACCTTATAATTCTTGGTATTAATTTATTGCTTTTTACAATAGGAGAAAAGATGGTGAAGAAGGTGAGGAAGAAGAGGAGGAAGAAGAGGAAATGGATATGGGTGAGGAAGAAGAGGAGGAAGAGGAAGAGGACGAAGATGATGAAGAGGAAGAGGAGGAAGAAGAACAACCAAAAAGAGGTGGCAAGGGTAGCAGAGGTGGAAAAGGCAGCAGAGGTGGAAAAGCAGGTGCAGGTTCAAGATCTAGAAAAACTAAAGATTCTTCACCACCTTTAAAAGCAACAGGTACAACAACAACAACCACAACATCACCAAAAGATATACCAACAGCATCACCAAAGAGACCATCAGCTAAAAAATCAGCATCAACAACATCACCAAAATCAAGTCCATTTTTATCATCATCCACTGGTTCAATTCCACAATCATTACCAACAAACAATAATAATATCAATATTAATAATAATAATAACAACAATAATATAACCAATAATAATATGAATAACATAGGAATGAATATAGGTGTAGGCAATACAATGAAACCAAATATTTTCCCACAAACAAACCAATTCTTATCATCTTCTACCGCCTCTGTTCAAACTTCTATTTCGAATCAATCAACTTTAGCACCATTGTCTTTACCAGCACTAAATGCAAGCAATATTAATAATATAATGAATAGTAGTAATGGAAATATACCAATTAGTTTTAATAATAATAGCAATATAAATAAAAAGATAGAAGATAATTTTGACGATGATAGCAATATTCCGCAATTTTCGGTTAATAATAATAATAATAATAGTAATAGTAATAATGGATATATAAATATGAATAATAGTGGCAATGATTTATCTTTCCCATCAATATCAATTCCAAATCAAACATTGGGTGGTGTTCCATCTCTTCCAGCCATGGCTCCTCAAATAAAACCCAATATCAATAATAATAACAATGGAAGTTCCAGTATTTCACATCTTTTAAATTCATCAACAGGTTCAACAAAGAAAAATGTTGAAGATGATGACTTTGATTAAAAAAAAAAAAATTAATAAAATAAAAAAATATTTTAACTATTATTTTGTCTTAGTTTATTTATTTTATTTTACTTTATAATTAAAAAAAAATCTATAAATTCATCCTTAAGCAATGGGGTATTTAAATGAATTAAAAAATAATTATCATTGCTACCAAAATATAATAATTAAAAAAAAATAAATAAATAAATCTGTAATATTTTTTTATTTTAAAACTAAAATTATGAATATTCAATTTTATTATTTTCTTTTTATATAATTTAATTTGTTTTATTTAAAGAATTTTTTTAAAATCTAAAGGAGTTATGACCCCATTCTATCACTATATTTTTGGTGTATGTATATATATGTGAATGTGAACCAGTTATGGTGAGTGTGTGAGCTAACGTTGTTTTTTTTAATTTTTTAATTTTTTAAATTTATATTTATATTTATATTTTTATTTTTATATATTTCTTTTTATTTTTTTTTTCTTTTCTTTGGTATTTTTTTTTTATTTTTTTTTTCTTTATTTTATATAATCATAAAAAAAATATTTATTAAATTATATGCCAATACTTACTCATCATTTAAAATATAAAATTAAAAGGTTATTTTTTAAATTTCTTTTTTAAAGACATATTCAGACTTTCAAATCCAAAATATTTATATTCTTTTTATCCATCGAAATATAAAAAAAAAATAAAAAAAATAACTTTTAAAAAAAAAAAACTTAATCAAAAATTATTTTACCACGTTTATATATACAAAGGAAATAATTAATTATTTTTTATTTTATTCATTTTTCATTAAATTATTTGTATATTTATATTTTAATAAACTTATAAAAAATAAATTTTTTAATTTTTAAAAACTAATCAATATAAATCATAGATTTAAAGTTATTTCAAAGCTTAAATTATTAGGGTTAATCACTATAAAAACCCCTAAATGTTTGGTCTGGTAAAAATAAATTAAAAAATAAAATAAAAATTAAAAAAAAATAAAATTTAAAAAAAAAAAAAAAATAATAAAAAAAAAATAAAAAAAATAAATTATAATGTCCACCAACTCAGTAAAGTCGAATAGTATTGATAAAAGTAAGAAATATTTATATTTTATTTATTAATTATAAATATAAAAACAAATTTTAATTAACATATTTTTATTATCTCTCAAAAAAAAAATTTTTTTTTTTTTTTTTTTTATTAAATTTTTAAAATTTTTTTTATTTTTTATTTTTTAATAATTTAAAAATTTACAGAGAAACACAAGAAAAAAAAAGATAGTAATAATAGTTATAGCAATAATAGGTCTTTTTCATCACAGTCATCACTATCAACAACACAGTCTAGTAGTAGTTCTATAAATAACACAACCACAACATCTAAATCATTTTTTAGTTTTTTTTCAAAATCAATATTCAGGTCGTATAAAAAATCTTCGTCGTCACCACAAATTAATGATAATAGGGACGATAATAAAATAATAACAGAAAACACTACCAATAGCACAAAGATAACTAATACTATTAGTAGTTCATCAATAACAACCACAACCACAACATCTGATACAACAAATAATATATTAGATACTAGAACTGAAATTGAAACTAATAGTCCAAAACACTATTCTATTTCAGCTTTTAGTCCATCTTCTAATTTATCATCTTCACCAAGTAATAGTACAAATCCACCAAATTTATTGTCAAATTCACCAAAGTTTTCAAATTTTTCATTAGAGGGAGGTTACTCATCTCAAAAAGATTTAAAAATAGACGATTATTTTAATTTAACTACCACCCAAATTCCAAACTCTAATCTATTACATAGATTAGATAGTAGAATGGTTGGAATTTTGGTATGCACATCATTTAATACAAATTAAAAATTCTTTTTTTTTTATTAAACTAACCAATAGCTTTTTTTTTTATAGGGTGAAGCAGATATTAATAAATGTAAAGAGATTATACCTAAAGATCAACATTTTATAACTGGTTATTCTTTAGTTTTGGTTACATTTAATACAATTTTGCAACCGAAATTAATTAAAACATTCACATCAAGTCCGGTCGCATTATTAATTTCTGATAAATCAGCATTTTTAGTTTTATTTGATACAAGATCTCAAACCATTCAACAAGTAGAATCATGTGATTTAACAGAGATTAAAGATGTTCACTCTGGTTATATGTCCAGTAATATTACAAATAGTAATCAGTCAGCTAATAATAATAATAATAGTAATAATAGTAATGGTGACAGCAGTAGTAATCAAGTCACCAATTTAATGGAGGAAGGTGTTTCAATATCACCAAGAACACCAAAGAAGAATTTAGGTTCATTTGTTTTAAGAATTGTTAAAATTAAAGGGTCATGGGTTTTAATGGGCTACTCACCAACTGATTCACCAGAGGTACAAAGAGAAAAGATTAAAACCATCGAGGCTACTATCAAGTCAATTATAGACAAGGCTAAAATGCAACACAAGATTGAATCAAAATTAGAAAATTCTGAAAGAACTCATATCCCAATTGCATACTACCAACCAAAAACAGATATACTTGTAGAGGGTGAAATTTATTTCAATCTTAAAAAGTTTTCATTCATCCAAAAAGCTGGAAGTGGTTTATTTAACAACAACAATAATAAAGAAGATCACAGTTTTTCGATCGATTTAATTTCAATTTTTGAATGTAGATATACAACATCAACAATTATAGATGGTTACTGGGAATTAAAATTAGCATCACAAGGTGAACAATCAAATCAACAATACTTTTTATATTTACCAAAATTAGAGTAACTATTAAAATACAACTTGGAATATATGCTTTATAATATATTAATACTAATATTTTTAATATTTTTCTACAGCATCGAAAATATCACTAAAAATATTGCAAGAATGATTACAGAAAGTCAAGATATTGCATTACTAGGTTATGATGAATCTGCCACATTAGATAGTATTGACGAAATGAATTCAAATATTTCATCTTTAGATTTAGATAGTATTAATATTGGTTGTAATAATTATAATAGTAATAATAATGGAAATAATAACAACAATAATAATCAACAACAGCCACAACAACAACCACAACAACAACCACAACAACAATCACAACAACAACAACCACAAAATAATAGAAATCCAGAGATGAATAATTCGATTGATAGAAATTTATTAAGCGATAATACTGTATATAGAAATTTAAAAAAAATTCAATCAACTTATGAAACTATTGATCTTAGTGCTCAAAGAGATTTAAATGAAAATAATTTTTATTTAATCGAGGGTGATGAAGAGGATGAGGACCACAGTAAAATTTATACAGATTTTCAAATTAGAAATCAATTCGTTACTTCACTCGATAATAACAAACCAAACTCTATTCCCACAGAGATTCATTTTCAAGGTAAATCGGATTTATTAAAGGTAGATGATATGTTATGGCTCCAAAGTTATTTCCCAACCCGTTTAAATGACGAACCATTCGAACTTGTTTACAGCACATTAAAGCATGGTATTAGCATCAGAACCTTTTTTTCAAAAGTTGCTCAAAGATCACCATGTATCCTCGTTATCAAAGATGACTACAAGAACATTTTTGGTGCCTATACATCCGATCCTTGGAATAGTGAAAACAAGGTTCACTATGGAAGTGGTGAAACTTTCCTCTTTAAACTAACTGGACAAAGGAAGAAATTCTCTTGGACTAGAAAGAATGATAATTTCATGTTTTCAAATGGTTGTATCTCTTTGGGTACAGGTGATAGTAGCGCAGCTTTTGGTTTGTGGATTGATGAAGACCTTTATTATGGTAGCTCTGTTAAATGCAACACATTCGATAATGAAGTTTTAGCCCATAGCTCAGAGTTTAAAGTTTTGGAAATAGAGGTTTGGTCTTCGGTTTCTAGTAAAGCTCAAGCTACCGAAAAGAAACAATTAAATGCAAGAGACTTTTTCGGTACAACTGCTACTTACCTTAAACCTTCTTCATTTAAATTTTAAAAGTCATCCCATCAATATTTTTAAAAATAAATTTCAATATATAATAATTTTAAACATACATATAGTTTAGAAAAAAAAAAAAATTTTATCACAAGCTTAACATTTTAATAAAAATTTTATTTTAAATGTTTAAATTTTTGTTTTATTTTATTATTAAAAAAAAAGATAAATTGTGCTAGTCTTCTTTAACATTCAACTTTAACATTGTCAAAGATACCAACAGTTAAGCTTTTAACGATATAACCAAAGCTATATTGTTCGAATGGGTTAATGATTGAATGCCATGATGGTAGTCTATATACTTCAGTTGCGGTATCTTTATCTACACCCCAAATTTGATCAATATTGTTCATTGTGAAGTTAAATGAGGTAATTGGTTTGGAACCTTTGTTTTTGATTATTGCTTCGGTTAGGGTATATGGATAAATGTGTGAATTATTCCATTGAGAAGTAATTGTTTGAATAATTTCGTAATTACATTTGTTATTACCACCACCAGTTGGGACTACTAAAAGTGAATTTGAAATTCTATCATCGACAATAACACGAACATAAAATGGTGTGGATGTTGGTGTGATACTGTTGGTCATTAAAATAATACCTGAAAAGAATGAAAGTGGTGTGTTTTTCCAACCTTGACCGTTTTGATAATCAACTTGTAAAGTAATTTTAGTGGAGTCAATACCGAATTTGTGACCATAGATTGTTAATGATGTACCAGTAGAGTTAATGGCGCTGGTGGTATCGAGTACTGGATTGTTTGAATAGGTTACTTTAATAGTGCCTTGGAAACCAAGTGATTGGAGATCAGTAGTGGAATAACCATTGATGTTTAATTGATTATCAACAATACCGTAGACTGAAACAAGAATACCTTGGTATGAACCATAACCGTATGCTAATTGAATAGTACATGTATAGGTGGCAACACCATAAATATATGATGACAATTTGGCAACTTGTGAAATCTGTTCATCGAAAAAGATTTCTTTTGAGTCTTCTCTATCAAAATTTTTTGCAGTAATATAAACTACTGGGATATGTCTTGTTGAAATACCAGATTCATAGTCAGATGTTGTGAATGTGAATGTAATGTTTCTAAAGTCTTTGTAAACACCTACTTCGATGGTGTCGACTGATGGTGAGAAGCTGGTTAAAACTGGTGGAATGTTATCGACAATAGCTTGTGGACATGTAATATTTAAAGTTAAATGTGGAGAGTCTAAGAACTTCATTAATGGGTTAACATTTAATTTGGATGGTAAGAGTGAAGTGTGACCTTGGGTATCAGTAATTGAAGCGGATGAAATTCTAAATGATTGTGATCTACAGGTATTTGCCTTAATTGGGATTCTTAATTGATATGTACCGCTATTTGCATTTCCAGAAGTTGCGTTGGTTGGAGTTAATCTTAATATATATGGTTCTAAATCAAAGTCACTTGTAATATTGAATTCGGCAGATTTGAAACCATTTGGTGAATCTTCGATTCTAATATTCCATCCAATGTTTGTATTTTCGGTAATCTCGACATTATTTGATGGATAAGTAGCAAATTCTGTAATAATTGGTGGCATTTGATCTGCAAAGTTTGATTTAACTCTTAATTGGGCCTTTTCACCTACAGCATTAATAAGATAGTATGATTCATATGCTACTGGGTACATAATAAGGGAATAAAGAACATCACCAGTAAACAATCTAGCTGGAATTTGGAAATCTAAACAAAACATTCCTTTGGCGCTATTCCATGAACCGAGGTTTTCTGTTAAATCATCGAGTTTGAAAGAATCCATATTTAATGGACTTGGGAATAAATAGAAACGTGGAATCATATTCATACTTGAACCGGCAAAATTAAAACATAAAGTATTATTAACAGGACCATTTGAAACATCAACATCATTTTGTTTAAATTCGAATGCTGAAAAGGTAAATGGATCTAAATCGTGATATTCCTCTGCGTATTCTATAGATAATAATTTAGATTAGTTGTAAATTTAAAAATGTTTGTATATATTGATTAGATTTAAACATACTTATTGATGGGTAATCAGGAAGCATATTAAAGTTTGTATCGAAAATTGCTTTGGAACTATAAAATTGATTATAATTGTTTGCTACATCATAAATGTTAATACTTGGTTTTGTAGAACCACCCAAAAATCCTATTTGTTCTACTTTTTCATAAACACCATCGTAGATATCACCATAAACCAAATCGGCAGATGTTACCTTTAATAAATTGGTAAAATACAAAAATCCAATACCAGATTCAAGATCTCTTGCATGAACTCTAGTGAGTACTCTTTCAAACTCAAGAAAGATAGTTTCTACCTTTAAAAGTTGTGGAATAGTATTATCTAAAATTTTAATTTATAAATATTTTAAAATAATATGACATAATAATTATATTTGATTAAAACTTACCAGTAATATTACTTGGAGTTATGTCTATATTGTTAGATATTGTATCTGTTCCAACTCGGAAATATAAATAGTCTACATTTGATTTAGCTCTTGGAACTGGTAAAGAAACAGAAACAGAATGATAACCAACAGTACCATTAGAGTATCCGAATGGGTATCTTAATAACACTCTATTTTGGAGAATATTAGATGAAATATAGGCATTTTCGAAATAAGAGACATCAGCTTTAAGATTTACAATTGTATTGTTGGTGTGGGTATCTTCAAGATGGACTGATTTTAAATTCTCTATAATTGTGTCATATGATCTTTCTAATTTTTAAATACTTTAGCAAAAAATATTATTTTAGAAATAATTAAAATTAATGAATACTTACTACCAATATAAGCAATATTATCTGATCCGATCCTTTTAGTACCCTCGGTGTCAACAATATGAAGATGGGAAGAAACTGGACCATTACCGTTGAGTTCTGTGAAACCAATATAGGATGCATTTGATGGATTACCCAAAACTGGAATAAGGGTATTTTGAACATAATAGTTATTTGAATTTTCAATACCACAAATACCATTTTTGTTTAAAATATTAACATTGTAAATTGAACTTTTTAACATATCGGTGTAAGCAATAGAACCATTTTTTGGGTAAATTTCTGAACTTGAAATTGAGATTGGTGGATTTGATGGACTTTCTAAACCATCAAATGGACTACTATGTAAAACTCTACCTTGTTTATCGGAAATAACGACATTAAATGGAGTATATGGAGTTGGGTTCTTATAAATAACAATTTGGAACAAGAAATTGATAACCTTTTGACCATTGAGGGTTTGAGAGAAAATACAATAAAATGGTTGTGGAACTGTACAAACAAGGCCATCATATGGGAGAGATTTCTCGAGGCCATTAACTACAAATAACTTTTGCCAATATAAAAGACTCCATAAACCTTTAGTTGAAACCCACTTATCTTGTTTAGCTTGCATGGTAAGAGTAGTTGGAATTGGATCACAGTCAATAGTAGCATAATTGGTGAAATTCCATATTAATGATGGACGGACAGATGAGTATTCGAGTTGGAATGAAACTGGTTGGTTTTTACCGATTGGAACTTGATGTTGAATATTAAATAAATATAATGAACCATTTATAATAGATGGAAAACTGATTCCGGCTTCATTATTGGTTTTAAAATTATAATGTTGTGGATTTACCAGACCATCAAAATTAATTAAAACATCAATAATTGGGGAACATGAATCTGATGCATAAGTATCAATAGTAGGTTTTTCGAATCTTACAATTGTTGGATCTTAATAGTTTAATAGTTTAATTTATTGAATATTAATAGTTATAAAAAATTTAAAAAATGAAAAATGAAAAAATGAAAAATAAAAAAAGGGGAAAAATATAAATTAAATAAAAACGATTTCTTATAAACTCCTTTTATGTAAACGAATTACATACCATTTGAAAAAACTATATTAATTAATATTAAAAATGAAAAAATAAATGTAATAATTTTCATTTTTAAAATATAACTATACTATTTGAACACTTTTTAAAATTAAAAAAAAGAGTTTTTTTTAATTAATTTTTTTCACAGCAATTTTTTTTACGTAAAATTGTAAAAAAAAAATTCAAACAATATATCATCACATTTTAAAGATTTTTTTTTCTAATCTTAGATTATAAAAACCCAACCCATCACAAAAACTTAAAAAAAATTAAAAAAAATTAAAAAAAATTAATAAAAAAAAATATTTGTCTTTCGAAAATGAAAAAAAAACATTTTCCAAATTACGAGCATACTGGTATTACGAAGTGTTTAAAAATTAAATCATTTTTTTTTTAAAAAAAAGCGATAAAAAAAAAAAAAGAAAACGACAAAACAAAAGGATCGCATTGAGTAACTCTAAAATTTAATATGATTAAAAAAAATTATAAAATTTTTTTTTTGTTTATTAGAAAATTTATTTTTAAGAATCGAATAACATTAATGTAAGAGGTTAGCAAACAAATGTTGGTTCTTTAATTTCTGCCTCAACTGAACCTCCAAAGGTATAGCTAAAGATATATTGTTCGAATGGGTTAATGGCTGGATGCCATGGTAATGAATAGTTATTACCTTCTTTATCTACACTCCATATTTGATCAATATTGTCCATTTTGAAACTGAAATATGAAATTGGTTTGATACCTGTATTTTTAATAATAGCTTGAACTTGAACAAATGGAGAGTTTTGTGAATTATTCCATTGAGCAATAATTTTTTGAATAATTTCGTATTTGCATTGGTTATTACTACCAGTTGGGACTACTAAAAGTGAGTTTGAAATTCTATCATCGACAATAACACGAACATAAAATGGTGTGGATGTTGGTGTGATACTGTTGGTCATTAAAATAATACCTGAAAAGAATGAAAGTGGTGTGTTTTTCCAACCTTGACCGTTTTGATAATCAACTTGTAAAGTAATTTTAGTGGAATCGATGCCGAATTTGTGACCATAGATTGTTAATGATGCACCAGTAGAGTTAATGGCGCTGGTGGTATCGAGTACTGGATTGTTTGAATAGGTTACTTTAATAGTGCTTTGGAAACCAAGTGATTGAAGATCAGTAGTGGAATAACCATTGATGTTTAATTGATTATCAACAATACCGTAGACTGAAACAAGAATACCTTGGTATGAACCATAACCATATGGTAATTGAATAGTACATGTATAGGTTGCAAAGCCATTAGAGTAAGATGCTAACTCACTAACTTTAGAGATTGGATTGTTGAATCCTTTTGCTGTGAGATAGATAACTGGAATATGTCTTGTTGAAATACCAGAGCCTGAGTCGGTTGTTGTGAATGTGAATGTAATGTTTCTAAAGTCTTTGTAAACACCTACTTCGATGGTGTTGACTGATGGTGAGAAGCTGGTTAAAACTGGTGGGGTATTATCGACAATAGCTTGTGGACATGTAATATTTAAGGTTAAATGTGGTGAGTCTAAGAACTTCATTAATGGGTTAAAAAAGTAGACTGATGGTAAGAGTGAAGTGTGACCTTGGGTATCAGTAATTGAAGCGGATGAAATTCTAAATGATTGTGATCTGCATGTATTTGCTTTAATTGGGATTCTTAATTGATATGTACCGCTATTTTCATTACCTGAGGTTGCATTAGTTGGAGTTAATCTAATTGTATATGGTTCTAAATCAAAGTCACTTGTAATATTGAATTCGGCAGATTTAAAACCATTTGGTGAATCTTCGATTCTAATATTCCATCCAATGTTTGTATTTTCGGTAATTTCGACATTATTTGATGGATATGTGGCAAATTCTGTAATAATTGGTGGCATTTGATCTGCAAAGCTTGATCTAACTCTTAATTGAGCTTTTTCTCCAATATTACCTATAAGATGAGGAGATTCATAGTAAAATGGGGATATATAGATTGAATAAAGTGCATCACCAGTAAACATTCTTGCTGGAATTTGGAAATCTAAACAAAACATTTCTTTGGCATCATTCCATGAACCAATAAAAGCCTTTTCTTCAAAACCATAGTTTAATGGATGTGAATATAAAGTAAAACGTGGAATCATTGTTTTATTTGAACCAGCAAAGTCAAAACATAAAGAATTATTAGCTGGGCCGTTTGAAACATCGATATCATTGTATATAAATTCAAATGCTAAAAATGAGAGTGGTTCAAGACCAGTGGTTTCTTTAATATGAGCTATAATAAAATAAAAATGGTAAGTATATTTTAAATTTCTTTTATTGATATAGATCAAATACATACTATATAGTGGGTAGTCTGGGAGTTTATTTAATTCTGAATCAAAGATTGGTTGGTTACTTTTGAATTCGACATTGTTGTTTGCGCCATCATAAAGGGTTATATGTGGAGTTTTTATACCTGAATAAGAATAAAAAGTTTCAACAATTTCATAAACACCATTAAAGTTATCGCCATAAACTAAATCTGAGGAGGTTAATTTTGAAAAAGTTAGTTCTATGTGATCAATACCAGATTCAAGATCTTTTGCATAAATTCTAGTAATAACCTGTTCGAAATTAAGGAAAACAGTTTCAACTTTTAAAACTTGTGGATTTGTAGTATCTAAAATTAAAATAAATAAAAAATTAGTTTTCACATTTCCAAATATATTTAAGATAAATAATTCTTACCTATAAAATCGCTTAAAACTACTGAAGATTCCTCAACAAGATTATGTGATAATACTATAGAGATTGAACCGTTTAAATTTGAGCTTGCTCTAGGAACAGGGAAAGATGCAGAAACAGTATGGTATTTGATTGTACCTTTAGAGTAACCAAATGGGTATTTTAAAGGTATGTTTTGTTCAAACATTTTTGAATAGAAATAAGAATCTGTGGCATGTGAAGCATCTGCATTAATATTTATGATAGAGTAATTAATTAAAGTGTCCTCTACTTGAATTGAATTTCCATTTTCAATAATTCCATTATTATCATTTTTGGCTAAAAATAAAAAACAATTAATATTAGTTTTAAAACTATAATATAAATAATTAAATTACTTACTAAAATAAACATAGTGATAATCACTAGCTCTCTTGTTACCTTGAGAATCTGTAATTTGAAGATTTGAAATACTTGGACTATTACCCAATAGCTCTGTAAAGCCAGCATATGATGCATTAGAAGGGCTTCCATAGAATGGAATTAGAGAGTTTTTAATAAAGCCATCATTTAATGAATCGACACTACAGATACCTTGATAATTTAAAATATTCATTACATATACTGTAGTTTTGAACATTTCGTCAGTGTGCACAGTGGAACCATTTTTTGGGTAAACTTCTATACCTGTAATTGAGATTGGTGGATTGGTTGGACCTTCTAAACCATCAAAGACACTAGTATGCAAAACTCTACCATAAATATCGGAAATAACAACATCAAATGGGGTAAATGGGGCATTCATCTTTAGAGAAATAATTTGAAATAGGAAATTAATATCCTTTGGTCCATTGGTATGCTCTTGGATAACACAATAAAATGGTTGTGGAACATTACAAGTAAAAACATCATATGGAGCTGACTTTTCGAGACCACTAACTTCAAACCATTTTAACCAAAATAAGGTACCCAATCCTCCTTTATTTGAAACCCATGTGTTTTGTTTAGCTTTAATTGTGAGATTGGTTGGGATTGGATCACAGTCAATAGTAGCATAATCAGTAAAGTACCAGGTTATTTTTGGAGATACTGATGAATCTTGAAGTTGGAATGAAACAGTTTGATTTTGACCAACTGGAACTCTATGTTGAACATTAAATAAATATAACGAACCATTTATAATTGATGGATAACCAAACCCACCAGCACTACTGTAGGTAAATTTATCCTCTGGTACTGAGCTTTTATATTGTATTAAAACATTAAAAACAGTTGTACATGAATCTGAACCATAAGAATCTGTATTTGGTGAATTAAATCTTACAATTGTTGGATCTATATAAAATTATATATTTTGGTATAGTATTTAGTATAATAAAATAAATGGTAAATAATGATTAAATAAATTTTAAATACCAATTGAATATACATTATTTATTAAAAATAAAAATGAAATTATTAAAGTTATAATTTTCATTTTTTTATTTTTTTTTTAAATAATTAAAAGTAAAATAATGATGAACATTTTTTTTTTTTTACAAATTTTTGAAAAACACTGTTGTGATATTTGTCGTTCTCGTGAATATCAAAATAATTAAAATAGCACACCAAAAAAAAAAAAAAACGATTAAACTTTCTTTTAAAAATTTTAATCGTTTTTTTTTTAATCTTAGATAAACAAAAAAAAAATTGCGACAAAAAAAAACTGCTTTAATCTTTAAAAAACATAAAACTCGTTTTTTTTTTTTAAAAAAATTTTTTAAAAGAAAAAAAAATATGAAAAATTAAATTTTTAAAAGAAAAAAAAAAAAAAATCTTGGGTTGGGTCTGAAAAAATTAAAAATTCGAAAGCTAATAAAGATTTAAATAATTTGGTGGTGAATTGTTTAAAAAAAAAAATATTTGTTAAAGTTTATTTAATTCAAGGAAATAGTGAAATAAAAAACTATATTAAATTAATAAAGGACGAGTTTTGATTTTAACAAACTGGATTAGGATTAATAAATTGACCAACTGTTGAGCTTTTGACGATATAACCAAAGATATATTGATCAAATGGATTAATGATTGGGTTCCAAGAAGGTAAAGTATATTCTCCAGTAGCAGTATCTTTATCTACACCCCAAATTTGATCAACATTGTCCATTTTGAATCTAAATGATGTAATTGGTTTAGAACCAGTATTTTTAATTACAGCTTGGGTTTGGGTATATGGATAAATTTGTGAATTATTCCATTGAGCAACAATTGTTTGAATAATTTCATATTTGCATTGGTTATTACCACCACCAGTTGGGACTACTAAGAGCGAATTTGAAATTCTATCATCGACAATAACACGAACATAAAATGGTGTGGATGTTGGTGTGATGCTGTTGGTCATTAAAATAATACCTGAAAAGAATGAAAGTGGTGTGTTTTTCCAACCTTGACCGTTTTGATAATCAACTTGTAAAGTAATTTTAGTGGAGTCAATACCGAATTTGTGACCATAGATTGTTAATGATGTACCAGTAGAGTTAATGGCGCTGGTGGTATCGAGTACTGGATTGTTTGAATAGGTTACTTTAATAGTGCTTTGGAAACCAAGTGATTGGAGATCAGTAGTGGAATAACCATTGATGTTTAATTGATTATCAACAATACCGTAGACTGAAGCAAGAATACCTTGGTATGAACCATAACCATATGGTAATTGAATAGTGCATGTATAGGTGGCAACACCATTAGCATATGATACTAATTTGCTAACTTGTGAAATCTGTTCATTATAAAATGTTGTTGAGATATAAAATCTATCAAAGTTCTTAGAAGTTAAATAAACAACTGGGATATGTCTTGTTGAAATACCAGAGCCTGAGTCGGTTGTTGTGAATGTGAATGTAATGTTTCTAAAGTCTTTGTAAACACCTACTTCGATGGTGTTGACTGATGGTGAGAAGCTGGTTAAAACTGGTGGGGTATTATCGACAATAGCTTGTGGACATGTAATATTTAAGGTTAAATGTGGAGAGTCTAAGAACTTAATTAATGGATTAATATTCAAGTTTGATGGTAAGAGTGAAGTGTGACCTTGGGTATCAGTAATTGAAGCGGATGAAATTCTAAATGATTGTGATCTGCATGTATTTGCTTTAATTGGGATTCTTAATTGATATGTACCGCTATTTGCATTTCCAGAAGTTGCGTTGGTTGGAGTTAATCTAATTGTATATGGTTCTAAATCAAAGTCACTTGTAATATTGAATTCGGCAGATTTAAAACCATTTGGTGAATCTTCGATTCTAATATTCCATCCAATGTTTGTATTTTCGGTAATTTCGACATTATTTGATGGATATGTGGCAAATTCTGTAATAATTGGTGGCATTTGATCTGCAAAGCTTGATCTAACTCTTAATTGGGCCTTTTCACCAAGAGCATTGGTAAGAAAATATGAATCATATACATATGGAGAAATTAAAACACCATAAAGTACTTCTCCTGTAAAAACTCTAGCTGGAATTTGGAAATCTAAACAAAACATTCCTTTGACTTCATTCCATTCACCTGGAGTGGCATCTGATAATGAGGCAGCTTCGGTATTTAATGGACGTGGGAAAATTAAGAAACGTGGAATCATAGTTTTATTTGAACCAGCAAAGTTAAAACATAAAGAATTGTTAGCTGGGCCATTTGAAACATCGATATCATTTTGTTTAAATTCGAAAGCAGAAAAGGTATATGGCTCTAAATCAGCATGCTCTTGGACATATCCTAAAGAAATTTAAACAAAATATTAATATAAATTTTAAAAACAATTCAAAAAAAAATATAATACAAACTATAAAGTGGGTAGTCTGGGAGAATATTAAACTCTGTGTCTATAAGTGGTTGGTAACTGGTAACCTGAACAGTATTTCCAGAGTTATCTCTTACGCTGACTGTTGGTTTTTTGGTACCAAAATAAGTTTGGAAGGTTTCTACAGATTCATAAACACCATTATAGTTATCACCATAAACTAAATCGGCAGCAGTCATTTTAGCCATATTTGTTAAGTACAAAGAGGCGACACCAGATTCAAGATCTTTTGCGTAAACTCTGGTGATGACTCTTTCAAAATCAAGGAATACAGTCTCGACCTTTAAAATTTGTGGTAAAATTGAGTCTAAATTAAAAAAATTTATTAATAATTTGAATATAATGGTTATAAAAAAATTTAAACATACCAATAATACTACTTGGGGCAACATTAAAAGATTGACCATTTCTTTTTGATAAAGTACATTGGAAATAATTGTTAACTGTATTTAATGAACTTGGGACTGGGTAAGAGGCAGAAAGGGAGTGATATTTAATTGTACCGTTTGAATAGCCAAATGGATATTTAAGAATCATTGATTGTTCCAAAAAGTTTGATGAAACTTCAACAATTGGGGAATATGTAATATCAGCTTTAATATTAAGAATAGTGGTATTAATGAAAGTATTAAGAGCTTGGGCAGAACTTGGGTTATCAAAAATATCTGGGTAAGTTTTTTCTAAGATAATAATAATTAATAAATAAATAAAATAAAATCATTAAAAAAAGTATAAATATATAAATTACTTACTATCAAAGAAAACATAATTATCTCCACCAATTCTTTTGGAACCTTGGGAATCTACAAGTTGAAGATTTGAAATACTTGGACTAGAGCCAATTAATTCGGTGAAACCAATATATGCAGCATTTGATGGATTTCCATAAAGTGGAATTAAAGTATTTCCTACATATACAGTGCTTGAAGAGTCAACACTAACTACACCCTTATAGTTTATAATATTCATTGTATACATGGCATTCTTTAAAATGTCATCATTATAAACACTGGAACCATTTTTTGGGTAAACTTCTAAACTTGTAATTGAAACTGGTGGATTTGATGGACTTTCTAAACCATCAAATGGACTACTATGTAAAACTCTACCTTGGCTATCGGAAATAACGATATTAAATGGAGTATATGGAGCTGAGCTTTTACGAAGAGCAATTTGGAATAAAAAGTTTTTAATCTTTGGACCATTGAGATATTCAGTGAAAAAACAAACAAATGGCTGTGGAACTGTACAAACAAGACCATCACTTGGTAGAGATTTCTCGAGACCATTAATTACAAATAACTTTTGCCAATATATAAGACTCCATAAACCTTTAGTTGAAACCCACTTATCTTGTTTAGCTTGCATGGTAAGAGTAGTTGGAATTGGATCACAGTCAATAGTAGCATAATTGGTGAAATTCCATACTAATGATGGATAGACAGAGGAGTCTTCGAGTTGGAATGAAACTGGTTGGTTTTTACCGATTGGAACTTGATGTTGAACATAAAATAAATATGATGTACCATTTATAATTGATGGATAACTCATTCCAGCTTCATTCTTGGTTTTAAAATTATATTGTTGTGGATTTACAATACCATCATATTTAATTAAAACATTAAAAATTGGACGGCACAAATCTGATGCATAAGTATCAACAGCTGGGGATTTAATTCTTACAATTGTTGGATCTAAATAGTTTTAAGGAAAAAGAAATAATTATTAGTATGGGTTATATAGTAATAAATAACTATAGCAAGATAAATACCAATTGAAGATACAATATTTATTAATAAAATAGAAAATAATAAAGTTATAAATTTCATTATTTTTTTTAAATATAACTATAATTATATGATATAGTTATTTGAACACTTTTAAATTTTTTATTGAAAAAAAAAAAAATAGAAAATCTTAAATAGTTTTTTCTTTGTATACAAAATATTTTTTTTTGAGAACATTTTTTTTCCTGTATCGATCAGATGGACACTAAGTTGAAACCATGTTCGAATTAAAACTACACTTTTTATTGTAAATTATTATTATAAAGGTCGAAAAAAATTAGTCATTATGAAAAAAAAAAAACAAGTAATGCCTTTTCGACAAATTTGGAACGAGTGATTTTCGAAAAAAATAAAAAATAAAAAAAAAAATAAAAAAAATTTAAAAAAAATGCAAAATCTTAGATGGTTTTTATGATGGGATCACTATAGAAAATGAAAGAAAAAAGGAAATAAAAAAAAAAAAATTAAAAAAAAATAATTATTAACGATAAAAAACTGATTATCTTTAATTTGTGAAATGATTATGCTAATATTTTAGGTTATTTTGAAAAAAAAAATACACCAAAATTTAGAAAATCGAAAAAGAATTATTTATAATAAATTATGAACTATCATTTGGTTCTACTCGGAATTTTTTTTGTGATTTTCTTTATAAAATATTTTTATTTTAATTTTTTTTTTTTTATTGTCTTTTGATAATGATGACCCTTACATTAATCTTTTTTTTTTAATTGTAAAAAACTTTTCGGATTTGAAAAAATAATGGGCCACATGTGATTATAATAAAAAATACAAAAAAAAAAATAAATAATTTAATCTTTAAAGTTTTTCATTGGAATAAGAGAAAAATTCTTATTTAAAAGAAAAAAACCGAAAACAAAATGTTGTGTAGAGTGTCTTTTTAAATATTAATATTTTTAAAACAACAAATCAAAACTATAATAAAAACTAAAACGAAAAAAAAAAAAAACCCATCTTATTTTTTTAATTAATTATTTTAAACATAATATTATTTATCAAAAAACTCTTTTTTAATTTATATTAATTATATAGTTAATTTATTATAATATTTAGATAGTTTTCAATTAAATAGTTATAAAAGAAAAAAAAAAATTATGCCCAATAAAAAAAAATAAAACGCGCAATAAAATAGTTTTGAAAAAAAAATATTTTATATGTTTAAACATATATATATTTTAAAGCATATATATATATTATTAACCCTATTCTGTTTTTTTATATATTTTCAAATAATGAAACCACATTCTACCAAATATAATAAATAAATGAATAAATAAAAAAAAAATAATTTTTAATAAAAAATAAATCCAAATGTGGTAAATGTATTTTTTTATTTAAATTTTTAATTTTTTTTTTTTTCTTTATTTTACATAAATTATATTGTTTTTGTTTATATAAGCATTTATATTTAAATAAATAAAAGATTTTAAACTAAAAAATGAGTGAAAAGAAACCCATTGGTAAATATAATTATATTTTTTTCCAATTTAATAATTTCTTTAATTTAATTTTTATGTACTGGATATTTTTTTTTAAATTATAGTCATTGATGTCGGAACATATAATTTCAAAGTAGGATTTAGCGGAGATAAATACACCACATTTCCATCTATGTATGGTGAAGATAAAAGAAAGGTTATTGTTGGAAAAAAATTATTTGAAGATGAAAATGAAGGTGGTTTATCAAAAGAAGAATGTGATAGTATAATGGTAAAATCGGTTTTAGAACGTGGGATTGTCAAAAATATTGAAAAGTTTAATAAACTTTTAGAATATACTTTCGAAGATGTTTTACATGTTTCACCAAATGAACATAAAATATTTTTAACAGAGCGTCCAAAGAACCCAAAAGAAAATAGAGAAAAGATCATAGAATCATTATTCGAAAAGTATGGTGCACCATCTATCTATATTGGTAATCAACAGGTACTATCATTATATGCATCCAATTTAACCAATGGTATAGTAATAGATTCTGGTGAAGGCATTACAAGTTGTGTACCTGTTTTTGAAGGTTATTCTTTTCCCAATGCTGTTGAAAATATAAATGTTTCTGGTATTGACGTATCAAATATCATAGCCAAAGAGTTGGTTAAAGAAAACCCAAACCATTCATCAATTTTCTCATCTTTCTATAACAACGAAAGCACAGTTACAAATATGAAAATTATCAAAGAGATCAAAGAGAAGCTATCTTTTGTTCCAATTGACTACCACAAAGAAATTTTAGAATTACAACAAACTGAAAATCAACACAGACAGTCATTCAAATTGCCTGATGGAAAGGAAATTAAATTAAATAATCAAATTTTATTAAGTGGTGATGTTTTGTTCAATCCCAATCTAGTTAATCCAAATGAAAACCTCAGCCTTGTTGAAGCAACCATTCAATCAATCAACAAATGTGATGAAATCATTCAAAACTCTCTCTACAACAACATTGTTATTGCAGGTGGTTCAACTTTGTTCAATGGATTTGTTTCTCGTTTAAAAGAAGAGCTTTTGAAGACCGTTCCAAAGAATGTCAAAATCAATTTAATAGCACCTCTAGACCGTGATTACTCTTCTTGGATAGGAGGATCAATTTTAACATCACACTCTAGCATGGAAAAGTTGTATGTCACCAAAAATGAATATTTAGAAAATGGTCCAAGTATTATTCACAAAAAATGCTTATAAATAATTTTACTATCAAGCAATAAATAACTAAATTTGTTTTTTATTTTTTATATTTAATTTTTTATGTTTATTTTTATTTTTTTAAATTTGATGTGAAACTTCAAATAATTTAATAGAACTTTCACGGACTAATTGTAATATTTCTTGTAATTCTTTCTTTGAGAAGACAGAGTACCATTTATATTTTTCATTTGAAATTTGATTACAAATCTTTGTGCTCTTTTTAATTGAACCTACACCAACTAAAACGGTATGGAGTGATTTGAATAGATTTGGTATACATTTCATTCTAAGAGTATTAATAGATTGGCCATTTTCATCATCCAATCCAAATTCACCAGTTTGATTTTCTAATGGACATAACCAACCTGTATTTAAAACTGATTTAATTGATTCCAATGCCTCTTTTCCAAAAGTAATATTGTTTTGATTCCATTGACCATATAATTCTTCATATTCTTTCTTTCTTCTTTCGACATCTAATTTTTCTGCATATGATTCTTTACCATTTCTTATTTTTTATAAAAAAAAAATATAGAGTTAATAAATATTTTACAAATAAATATATATTTGAAAAAAGTATAAAGTACATACAATTTAAATGAAGATAAATCAACTTTTGGTTGATTGGCGTAATTATGTAACCAATTATTAATACGTGTATTTGATGCAATGTAGTTTTCCCAATCTCTAAATTCTTTGATGATGTTGTTTGTATCGGATTCTGAAAGTTGTGATTGCTGTTTAGCAACGAGTATTATATCTTTTGGTAAAGATTTTAACAATTCACCGGATGCACTAAATTTATTTAATTTAATGAACTCACGAATTAAATGGTTGCTTTGAAGTAAAGCTTTGATGAGTAATTGCTTATCAAAGCATAACCATTTGATTGATTCAATCTTGGAGAGGTCATCTGGTGTTGTAGTACTTGGATCAATAGAATCGGTTATTGGAAGTTTGGTTAAAATATCTGTTGATGATGATGCTCCTGTTGCTGATACCAATGCTGCTATTGATTTGTTTTGGGCTATGGTTGATTTCATACCACCAAATCCTAAATAATCCTCACCACTGTTAATAATAGTTGGTTTAATGGTTTCACCTGATGTAATAACATTGTTTACAACTGTTTCTGCAATCTCTTGTCTATTTAAACCAAATCTTTCTGCTAAAAATAAACATTGTTTCATTTGAGCTTGATCAGTTATATTAACTAAGAATTTAGAATAAACCTTGGTTTGTAAATCTTCATTGGTTAATAATGAAGTATATAATGCAACTAAATCATACTAGATAAAGAAAATAAAAAATTAATATTGACTTTTTTTTATAAAATAAAAAAAAATTTAATATACATACTTGATGGGATCTGATTAAATATTGAATATATTCATTGATGACTATATTTTCTGAACAATCTTCTGAATCTGAAATGATTGAATATGATTCTCTTTTTCTATAAAATACAATTAAAAATATTGCAAATCTATTAAATTCTGGTGTTCTATTCCTATAAATATTAAAAATAAAAAAGAGATTTGTGTTAGAGACATAGTTCATAATTTATGTATTTATACATAAATATAAATATTTACTTTAATAATAAACTTGGTAAAATTTCAAATAATAATTGATAGTTATCGTTAATAACTAATTCTTGAATAATGTGATATGGATTTTGAGCTTGATTTCTAATTTCGATTTGAGAGGCTTCATTTTTTAAAATCTCTAAAATATCATTTGGAGTATTAATTTGAGAGATGTTGTTGGATGGTGAGGTCTCGAGATCTTCTTCGACTGATAATGGGGATCTGTATGGTTTTAATTCTCTGTAAATGGTTTCATCAAAGAGAACACGTAAATAACACCAAAAATAATCATACCAATTCTTTTGGATTGGTAAAACTGCATCGAGATTACCACCTAATAAACCATAGATTGCCTTTTCGTATGAGTCATTTGAATTTTTTGAAATGTTAAAACAATTGCTTTTCCAAAGGTTAAAGAATGGATTACCAATGTCGCTTTCGCCGTTATAATAAATTTGACCCATAAAAGTTTGTGCTCTCCAATATTGCTCCACTTCTAAACAAAGACTAATTGCTTTTTCAGTAAGACCGGCTCTAAGACAACCCCAAAGTGATTGTAAAAATTTATGTTGATTGGTTTCATCGCTTAAATCTATTTTCTTATTTTGACGTGTTGATGCATCTGGATCAAGTTCAGTGACCATATCATTTGAAAGCATTGAAACACCTCCTTTCTTTTGTAATTTTGATAATGTATGCTCTGAAAATACTCTATCGGTTGTATAATCAATTTCTGGTGCCATTTCTTCTAACCACTGTAAAATAATTGAGTTTTCGTGAATATTTTGATTCTTTTTAATTAAGTATTGGTATACCTGTGATTGGGTTGGATTGTTTAATTCAATCTTTTCATTTTGTTCTTTGGCTTTTAATATATCTCTATAATCGTATAATTTGCTAATAAGATTCCATGTATCTTTTTCCATTTGATAGTTATTTAATTGTTCATCTTTATAATTTTTATTAGCTGTTAAATAATATAATTTATTTCTATCTTCGTTTTCAATTGAATTAATTCTAAATTTAAATAATACTAGAGTTAGTATTTGATAAAAAAGATTAGAGTAGTAATATTGGGTAGTAGTTACTTTGCTTGTGAAATTTTATGAAATATATTTGATAAATGAATTGGTAATTCATCTGGGTTATTGATTTTTGGCTGAAAATATTCATTCTCTAACATATTGTGAAAAACAAAATCATCAGATCTTCCTTTATCATTAAAAATATCGTTATATTGTTGAATTTCATCTTCTTGCATACCTTCGTAGTCTGCTGTTAATTGATTTCCTTCAATGTCTTGAATTTGAATGTCATTATTATAACTGAATTGGTTATCAGATAATTCATAGTTATTAAAATTGGTTCTTAATGTTTGAGTACCAAATTGTGATGCACCAAATGTATCGATATTATTATTATTATTATGATTATTATTATTTAACATATTTTGTAGATCATCATCTCCTTCATCTGGTAAAATATCTAATAATTATAAGTTAGTAGAGGCTCTATTATTTGTAAAACAAAGATTATAATAATTTTATAGACTTACTAAAATTGAATTTATTATTATTATTTGAATTTGGATTAAAACTAAATAATGAATTTGTATTTAACGATGTTGAAAAATGGTCGTTATTATTATTGTTGTTGTTGTTATTATTATCATTATTGAGATTCCATTTGAAGGGGTTATTTTCAGTCATTTTTATTATCTGATAATGAACTAAAAAAAAGAAAAAAAAAAAAAATGAAAAATTTTAAAAAAATTAAAAAAAAAAAAACATGAAAATAAAAATAAAAAAAAAAGTAAAAAAAATTTAAATTTTTATATTTAATTATATATTTGTGTAAAATAAAAGAATTTTGGGTTAATCTAAAATAAAACTAAATTTGAAATTAATAATTATTTAGAACAACTTTCGAATATATATCCATTGTAAGTTGGAAATATTGCAAAATTAAAAAAAAAATAAAAAAAATAAAAAAAATATTTTTTTTAATTTATTTTTTCTCAAATTAATTTTTTATTTTATTTTTTATACCACAGCATATTCAAAGATTTTTAATAAATTATAAAAATGAAGGTTCTAGTATTACTTTTAAAGGTATATATGGCTAAATAAAAAAATAGCTGTTATTGTATTATATTTATTGTTTTTCTTTATTTATAAAAAATAGGGTTTTGAAACAATGGAGTTCTCTGTATTTGTCGATGTTATTGGATGGGCAAGAGAGGATGATGACGCTAATGATTGTAATATTAAAGTCGAAACATGTGGGTTAAATAAGCATGTTACAAGTACATTTGGAGTCCCAGTTATTGTTGATAAACTATTGGACGAAATCAACATCGATGAATATGATGCATTAGCATTACCAGGTGGTTTTGAAAGTTATGGATTTTACGAAGAAGGTTTTACAGATAAGGTTTCACAATTTATAAGGGAATTTTATAACAAAGATAAAATAATTGCATCAATTTGTGTAGCTGCATTGATTTTGGGTAAAAGCGGAATTTTAAATGGTAAAAAAGCAACAACATATAGATTAAGAGATGGCCATAGACAAAAGCAATTAGAGGCAATGGGCGGCATCACAGTTTTAAAAGATCAACCTATAGTTGTAGATGGTAAAATAATAACATCATACAATCCTCAAACTGCACCACACGTCGCCTTTAAACTCTTAGAATTATTGACCTCAACAAAAAAAATGAATACAATTAAATATTTAATGGGTTATTCAGATGAAGCCAATTAAAAATAAACAAATAAAAATAAAAACAAACAAATAAATAAACTAAATTTAAAAAAAAAAAAAAAAAAAATTTATAATTTTTTAGTTTTATTACTGCCCAGTTTTTTATGTGGGTTTAATTGTATTGTTTTCAATTTGATAGAGCAGCTAAAAACTTACCAAAAAACAAATAAAATAAATTATATTTTTTAATTTAAAATTAAATAAAAAATTCGTTATTTATTTTTTGATTTTGATTTTAAAATGGTTTTGATTTTGATTTTGGTTTGGGGTCATCCTGCAGTCAATAAAATAATAGTTTATAAAAAAATAAAAAAATATCTTTGCAAATTAATACAATATATTACTATTACTACTTTAAATTATTATTATTATTATTATTGTTATTGTTATTGTTATTGTTATTGTTATTGTTATTGTTATTGTTATTTACTTTATTCTTTAAATGTTATTTTGGTTTGTTGGGGTTCTTATTATTATTATTATTATTGGGTAGTTGGTTTGCTGTGGTTGTTGTTGATATTGGATTTATTTGTTGTTGTATTGTACATGTATCACCAAGATTTGAAAACCTTTTTGAAACTCTTTTGGCCCATGTCTCTGGAAAAGTATTCCATGAACTGGTTGATGTGAATTCTAATAGATCAACAAGACACTTTGTTGAACAAAAATGGTATGTTTGGTTTGGATTCGTTGGAGCAAAAATGTAAAGATCTCTTCTTGGAGGGCTATTGTAATAGCATCGTTTTTTAGCAATCTCCAATGCACATAGACCGACATTTGGTGTGATTTCATTGTAGCCGTGAATGGGTATCTTCTTTTTTTCTAAACAATATTGAAAAACTTGATCAAATCCACGCTTCAGTATACCATCTTTACAATGAGAACTGGTTTCGCACAATATGAATACATGGCCATTGACATAAAATATGACGTTGTTTTTATTTCTACCAGTAACAGGTTTGTGGCAGTTGATCGCCAAGCACACTTTGCTATCATCTGTCAGGTGTATGATTCTCTTTATATTTTCCTCAGTTAAAAATTTGTGGTTATAGTAAACCTCAACCATTCCATCTCCTTCATCATTACTTGACACGATCGATCCTATTGATGCTGATGCTACATTCGGAGCTAAACTACGTGGAATACTTTTACGATGGGTATCATCGTCTTCATCATTACTATTGTCATCAAAAAGGATTCTACCTCTTACAACTGTTTGACGTGGATAAACTCTACGAACACTACTGTTGTTGTTGTTATTATTATTACTACTACTACTACTACTACTATTACTATTATTATTATTATTATTATTTAAAATACTGTTTATATTATTTATATTATTTAAAGAATTACTATTAATTAAATTATTATTATTTATATTGTTTTTAATGTTACTATTGTTACTGTTAGTGCTATTGCTGCTGTTATTTTCTTCGTTATTAGTTTCATCTCGGTTTTTTCTTTTTCTAGTTATAATTTCTTCAATAAAGGTATCTTGCTTTAATAAATAATTAAATTGATTACAGAATTTAGTCACATCGCAACCAATACTTTGTAAAAAACAACTAAGACAAAAAAACAAATGGACATTTCTATTCATTTCGTCGAGTGGTATACAACAAAATGGACATTGAAGTAGATTTGCAAGCGAAGGTTTGTTTTCGCCCACTCTATAAAAATTTCGTAATGAATGAGTACTTAAAAAATCCATTCCCAAAATAATAATCTATTTTTTCTATATACATAAAACAATATATAAAAATAAATAAATTATTAAATACAATAAATAGATTCGTTAGTTTGAATAAAAAAAAAAAAAAAAAAAAAAAAAAAAAAAAAAAAATTTTTTTTTTTTTTTTTTTTTTTTTGAAAATTTTTTAAAAAAATATTAATTAAACCAATGAATAGAAAAATTGATTATGATGCGCTATTTTTTTTTTATTTTTTTTTTTCTAATCAACTGGAAAATTTTTTTATTTTTTTATTGATTTTATTTATTATATATTTAATAACTTGATTTGGCGCATTTATTTTTAAAAAGATACAAAAAAAAAATTTTATAATAATAATAAAATAATTTTTAATAATGGAAAAAAAAAATTAAAAAAAAAATTAAAAAAATTAAAAAATAAAAATTAAAAAAATATATATAAATTAGGGTATCCCAACACTAATATGTCACCCCACTAGTGTTATACTACCATAATTATTTTTAATTTTATCACAAATAATGTTTTTTTTTTTTTTTTTTTTTGGTGTGAAAAAAACAAAGTAAACTTTTGTTTGTATTGAAATAAATATATATTTATAAAAATAGAAATATAATATTGGTACTAATATTAATTATAAACTACAAAAAAAACAATTAATAAAATAATAAGAAATGACTAAAAAAAATAATCAAAATAAAAAAAATCAACAACAAAAAAAAAAAAGAGATCCAAATGTTATTTATAATGGCAGTGAAAAAAGTATCAGTAATACTCCATCAACAGTATCCAACACTGTAGCCAATGATAATAATAAAAAAAGAGATGATCTCAGCTATGTGTTTGAAGGTTCAAATTTTAGTAATTACATGCAAGAGAACTTAAAAAATGATTCAGAAGGCTTTATTAAAAAAATTTTAGAAGAGTGTGAAAACCAAGCTGAAGATTTTGGTATTGATCCAGAGACATTCACAAAAATTTTTTTGCCAAAAAGTACCAAGGGGCCCCCTTGATTTTTTAAAAAAAAAAACTTTTTAAGAACTCTCCCAAAAAATTTACCGAGGGGGGTCTTTAAAAAAATTTTAAAAATTTTTAAAACCCAAATTTTTTTTTTTTCACAGGAAAATTTAATAAATAAAGGGGGGTTTATTCTTTTAAATAAAATTAAAAAAAAGTTTTCATTTCTAAACCATTATTTTTTTTTTTTTTTTTTTTTTTCAATTTATGGTTAACCATTTAAAATCTTCATAGTATTCATATTCTAAAAATAAATCTTTTAGATATTGTGTTAGTCTGGGATCGATTAGTTGATTTTGATATAGTTGTTTTAAAGTGGGAATACATTCGGTTTTTAGTAAATATTTAATTTCAGGTTTTGGTAATCTGAGCAATGGATGATTTGGGTATGTTTGAGCGAGTAGTTTTAATAAATCGATTGGAAAAATTTTAAAGTCTAATTTGTTACCATCAAAACTATCTGGATAGTTTTTAAGCAGAAATGAATATTTACCAAAGAGAGCTGGATGGATATTGGATACTATTTTAGGTTCAAAGACATTTGTAGTGCATATGGGAACATGAATTTCTTTATTACTAGATTTGTCGGTATATTTGAAAAGGACCATTTGATATTTTCTCATGACAGTGGCGAATAGATGTGGATACTCTTGAATCAACAATGTCATCAAACCCCAGTCGGCATAATCTAAAAGTACCTTATAGAATCTATATGAAATTTGAAAATAATTGAATGCATATGGACATTTTTCTTTGAGCAATTCTATATAACCCAACAATAAATCTACTCTTGAAATATCCATAAGGTAACAAAAGGAACGGTTGGTTAACTTGTTTACGATTCTTAAAGCATTAGGGTCAAAAAAATTATCTATGTTGATCTCTTGAAAGAATTGAAACATAAATCTCATCAGTAGAGCGTCGTTTATGTCATCGAATGGACTCTTAAATATAAACTCGAATGTGAAAAACTCTGGATCTAAAAAGTTTCTAATATTGAATCCATAATACAGTTCTTCAGGGTTGTCTGGGATGGAAATATTTGGGATTTCGTGATTTAAAAATGGCAAATCAAAGATATACTTGATAAATTTTTTAGATCTATTCCAAAGGTAGAAAAATGAAAACAATGATGATTTTTGAATCTCAGCCACTCCCGAACCATTAACCATGTTATAGGTGTATTGAATCTTTTCGAATGGAACATCTCTTTTGTTTTGAATTAAAAATTTAAACAAAAAATTTACAGCGGGGGTTAAAGCTACTTGACATGGAGGAAGACTACTACTACCGTTTGATGGCACTTGCTTTTTGGTATGTTCCAACAATAGGCTTATGATTTCAATAATATCATCTGGGCTACTTGTATGATAGTCTTGAGTGCTAAAAACATAGTTACCATGGTTGATTTTTAATACCAAATCAAACCCATAACTTTGACATTCGATACCTTTTATAAAATCATTATCTTTCCAAAAGTCACTCAAAAAGAAGCCACTAAAAAAAGTATAATCTTGAACAATTGGATTAAAATTAAGTTTGTTTAATAAAAAATCAACTCTTTTTTTTGAAAGTCTTCTAATTGAGTAAATAAAAACTGTAACCAATGTTTTAAAAATTTTTAATTGTTCCATTTCAAAAATTTCACATTTGTCTTCATAATATTTACCACTATGGCCTAAATATACTCTATTTAATAATGTTGATGCTGATGCTGATTTTGATGTTGATGCTATTAAAAAATCTAAATAGTAATAAAGACCTATAGGATTCTCTGACACACTAAAATAGTTAATTTGTTGAATAATGTAGGAAACCCCATTATCTGATAAACTGTTATTTAATATTGATTCATTGTATGGAATATATAGAAAATTAGGAATTCTCTTTTCGAAAATAGAATGCATGCTATATATATCGAATTTTTCTAATGCCTGACGTAGTGGATATTGAACTGCTTTATTTAATTCTAATTTTTGAAATACATTATTTATTTCTGCATAATTGATCAGTGACAAATGTGAAAACATAAAGTGTTTGCTATCAAATCCCATTCCAAAAAAAGAAGATTTAATGGATGCGATTAAATCCAATGTTTCTTCATCTTTGATTAATAACTTTATTTCTTCATTTCCAATACTTGGCTCCAGTGTTTTTTCTATGATCTTTGATAATATGGAAGCATATTTATTATTTGGTACGTATTGGGCCAATTTACAAAAGTTTTCTTTATCTTTTAAAAACTTGAATGAAAAAAAACTTGTGGAAACTTTTTTCATAAATTCTTTGATAAATCTATATTCCTTAGAATCTTCCAACGAACTATAGTACCTTAAAACCTCTATATCTATTAGGCTTGGATCTTTTAATTGCAGATTTGATAATTGAGTTTTGATGTTCCTCCAGTCATTTTTATTATTTAATAAAAACAATTTAAAATTGTCAATATTATATAAAAATTTTTCTTTGGTATATTTTTTCATAAAATCCTTATAATAGTTGACGCATTTTTTTTTCATAAATTTTACCAACTCAATAATTCTTTTGTTGTCTCTATTATCATTATTATGATTTGAAATAATATTTTCAATTATATCTTTATATTTCGAATATTGAGGTGGAATATAATAGTAATTTAAATCTAATATTTTATTTTGAATCTCTATAGATACTATTCCAAAGATTAATTGTAAAATATTGATTTTTGATTGTGAAAAAAGTCTATTGATTCTTTTTATGAATTTAAAAACCGGAGATTCTGATGATTCTGGAATTGGTGGTGGTGGTAACACATAGTATTTTCTATTACTAAAAATTAATTGAATAAATCTATCACATACATATGGGTCGGAATCGAGTGTAACTAAACGGAACATTGATAACTTGTTTCGATAGTATTTTACATCATCGAAATCTAATTGTTTATTATATTTTAAATAATATTCCTGTAATATTTCAAAATTTTGAATAGCCATATTATCCTGTTGGTTTTTTATTGAATTATCAGAAGAGGAAAGAGTGGTATTATTGTTGTCACTATTATCGTTGAGTTCAAAGCAATCTCTATTTCTCTTTAAACTATTGTTTTCAGTTTTTGAACCACTATTATTATTGTCGTTGTTATTAAAAAATAAATCTAGAAAATATTTGAATTTTGAAATTTCATTCATATTATCTTGCACGAGAAATTCTTTTAGAAATAAAATTGAATTTTGGTTGCCAAGTGGATCACTGAAAATAACTTTGAGCAACTCTTCATCCAAGTAGACACAACTGTATAAAAGATCTTTATTACCAATTGATGTTGATTTTAATAAAAGCCTTAATAAATCTTTTGCCAATTCTCTATCTTTTACAAATAGATTTTGTAACCATTTTAAATTATATACTTTCATTTCTAAAAATTCACCAGCTTCTAATTTACATTTTAATAACATGAACAAACCTTTCTTGATGATCCAGTCTACAGATCTAATATTTTTAAATGCAATTCTTGACTTTAAATAATTGCTATCACTAAATATTGCGGAATCATCCCAATCGGTTGTATATATATGATAAAATATTAAATTGAATAAAACTTTATTATGAAAAACTTTATAAAATAATTTTGAAAATGATTCATCATATGTGTGAATTTCATTATTATCATTATAATAATAATTATTATTATTATTATTATTATTATTATTTATCATTATATTTTAACAAACAAATAAATTTTTAAAAAGTGAAATGAAAAAATTTTAATAAAAAATCAAAAAATTTTAAAAAAAAATCACAAAATTAAAAAAAAAAATAAATAAAACCGAAAATAATTTCTTTTTTTTTTTTTTCTTTTAAATTTAAAACATTTATTTATTTATAGTTTAATATTATATGTTATTATTATTATTATATATATGACAATACTATTAAATCATAAATATAAAATAAATTTATGAATCATATAAAATTATTTTCTACAATCTCTAAAAATTGTAATACTAGTTTATTTTCAAAATCATCATCATCATTATTATTATTTCAAATACCAAATATTATTAAAAGATTATATACATCAACATCAACCACAATTAAAACTAGAAAAAGAATGAAACCAAATTATAGAATTACTATGGATCCTATTGGACTTTTTGAAAGTGTATTTTTAAATAAAACAGGTACACCCAGACAAGGTAAGATAGCACCAACTTCAAAAGGAAAGATTAAAATCGATTGTAAACATGGATATGATGCTGTTAAAGGTTTAGATGGATTCTCTCATGTATGGATTATATTTTGGTTCCACAATAATGATACAAATTGGATGAAAGAACAATTAGATAGAGTAAAAAATAATGAAATTAAAAAGAAACAACAACTCCAGCAGCAGCAGCAGCAGCAACAACTACAAAATGACGATAATGACAATACAGAGGATGAAACAACTACAACTACAACAACCACTACTACTACTACAACCACCACTACAACAAATAATGATAATTTAATTGAAATTAAATCAACCAAAGAAGAAAGAAACCCACCCAAACATGTTACAGTTAGACCACCAAGATTAAAGGGTAAAAGAACTGGTGTATTTTCAACAAGATCCCCACACAGATACAACGATATTGGATTAACATTATGCAAACTAGATAGAGTTGAACACGATACATTATACTTAAGCGGCGTTGATATTATTGATGGTACACCAATTTTAGATATTAAACCGTACATTCCTTATTGTGACTCTGAACCAAATGCAACCGTTCCAAAATGGGTAGAAAACCAAAAGACCCAAGTAGAAAATGTAGAATTTACCGAAAACGCAATCGAAACCATGAATTATTGTTTAGAAACATTTGGTTTAGATTTATTAAAATTAGAAGACCAACATTTAACCGAAGAACAAAGAACCGAAAATAACAATACTTTCATACCTGAAATGGATAGAAAGCACGAAAGATTAGAAAGATTAAAAAAAGTTATCACTGAAGTATTATTAAGCGAAGTTAGATCAACCTATAGAATAAAATGCAAGCCTGATGAAGAATGGGGATTCTTTTGTGACACCTTAAATGTACAAGTTAAAATGCTAAAATCTGGAACCATTACTGTTTTCAATGTTGAAGATAAAGATGTTTTTATAAAAAGAAAAGAACAACAACAATTACAAAAGCAACAACATCAAAAAGAATAATAAATCAGGAGATAATAATGTTTTATGAAGTTCAATTTTATTTATCAATGAAAATAAAAATTAAAATTAAAATAAATAAAAATTAAAATAAATAAAAATTAAATTTTTAAAAAAAAAAAAAAAATTATAATCATGTTTTGTGAACTACAGTTTTATATCAATGAAAATAAAAATTAAAATTAAAAAAATTAAAATTAAATTTTTAAAAAAAAAATAAAAGAAAATGTAGAACGCTGTTGCAAATTAATAAAAAAAGTGTGGTGTGGGGGTAAGAAAGTTAATATTTTTTATTTTTTTATTTTTTTATAAAAGGTGATGTTTAGTTCGGATCTGATAAAAGGAAATTTTTAATATAATTAATTAAATTTTTTAATTTCATACTCGAATAAAGTTTAAACTCAATATTAATTTTTTTCTATAAATTTCATATTTTTTTTTTTTTTTTTTATAAATTATTTAATTTATATATTATTTAATACATAGCAATTAAAAAATGGTATACTTTTTTACAAAAAAAGTAAGTATCTCTAACATATATTAAAAAAAAAAGAAATATATATTAATTATAGCTTTATTTGTATTTAGAATTACAGCTTTGAAAAGGAATTTTTAGCCATGGAGTCCAGAATGGCCAATATGGAATCCAAAATCAAAAGCTCTAAATTCTTCCATAATAATATTTATAAAAAAATTATTTTTTATGGTATTATTATAGATTTAATTATAGCCATTATCTCGTATGGTGTATCAAGTTCCCTCAACACTTTGCCTGAAAAGACATCGTTACTTTTTTATTTCATTTTATTCTCAATTGTGTAAGTTGTTGATTTTTAATGTATTTATTATTTATTTTTTATTATTGGTATTAACATTTATATTATCATTTTAGATTATTCGCATTTGCCAAATTTTATAGATTTTTAATTGAAAAATTAATAAAATACTATGAAAATAAGTATGGTAAATTATTTATTAGTTTAGAAAAATTGGTTGAAGAGAGAAAACGTAATATCAATTTTGAAGAAACCAAAAAACTCTGCGAGAAGTATGATGATATAATAAATAATAATAGGGATCAAAATCATGCACAACAAAGCCCTGAAACCCAAGGATCAATAACCCCACAAACCCAAGGATCAATAACCCCACAAATCCAAGGACCAAAAACCCCACAAATCCAACAACCAAAAGCCCCACAAATCCAACAACAACCACAACAACCACCACAACAACAACAACAACAACAAACCCCAAAAAAACAACAACAACAACAACAACAACAACAACAACAACAACAACAACAACAACAACAACAACAACAACAACAAATTAAAGAAACCACTCAAAATTTTAGAAATAGTATGTTTACTTTTAAAAACTTGTAATAGATTGATATTATTATTATATTAACCATTAATTTATTTTTATTTTAGGATGGTTAAATAAAATAATTGATTACCTAGCTCCAAATGATCAATTAAAATTAATTTGTGGTAACTGCAATACCAATAATGGAAGTTTGCCAAGTGAATACTTCCCAAATAGTAAGTTTTATTTACTTTAAAATTTTGCTTTAAAAATCATACTAATTTTTTTTTAATAGAATTCCGTTGTATTAGATGCGGATATTTAAACTTCAAAAATGAAAACCTTGGCCAATAGTTCCTTATGAAAAATTTTTTTATTTTTTTTAAACAAAATTTTTAATTTTTTTTTTTATATAATTTTTTTAATTAATCAGATCCTTAAAAATAAAAATAAAATTAGATTCCTTTTAAACTTTGCAGAAAATTTTTTAGAATTTATTATTACTATTTATTTATTATTTATCATTTAATTTTCCACCTAATTTTGCTTCTTTAAAAACTTGTCTTGTATTAATATTTAATCTTCTATTTTTTTCTTTTAACCATTTAATTTTATATTTTAAATCTTTAGAGTCATTTTCATCGATTAAATCTAAATTGAAAGAATCTTCGACAATTTTTGCAACACCATGGTAACAATAACGTGATCTACCACCCATAATAACGATATCTCCACTTTTGATGAATAAAGGTACTGGTGCAATATCACGAGTTTCAGCACCCATTAAAAATACAGCAGTTGAACCAAAACTAATTGATATGATTGGTTTTTCCATTTCTTGTTCTGCATTATCTAAATGACCACCCATAATTGAATCTTCAGAATAGAAATTGATGGTTGCAGCTTCGGCAACATATGGGTCAAATTTAGTTGCAACTGCAATTTTTTGAACCAACTCTTGTAAGTCATCTGGGAACTCTTCGTAGAATTCTTCAGTGTAAAGTCTTGGTGTCCATTGGTATTGGTATCCAAGTGTAGCCCATGCTAATTTATCTAAAAGTGCTCTGTAGGTTGGAAGACGTTCGCCGTTTTTATCTAATGGTCTCTCTGGTAATTGGTCGATTGTGCCCTCCTCTTCTGCAATCATTTCTCTTTCGCCACCTTCCCAGAGGTTGTGAACTGGTCCATAGAAAAGATTTAAATTATTGTTGTTTGGTGGACTTGCATAGTGTTCAAGACCATGTTTGATCCATTTCTTTTGTTGTTGTGGTGTGAATGGTGATCTGATAAAATAAAATCCTGGGTATCCCTTAAGTCCAAATACCTTCCATTCCTTTGGATGTAAATAAAATTCTGTATCTTTATTAAACTCAAACTCCTTACTGGTTACATTCTCTGTGCAATCGATAATTAACTCTCTATTCTCTGGTGTGTTGTTTTCTATATTATGAAAATCTAATACTATTGAATAATCTATTGGTTCTCTTTTTTCCTTTGGTATATTTTTACCTAATGGTGTTTTTGTAACTTGTCTAAATAATCTTTGTACTCTCATAAACTCTGTAACTTTTTTTTCACCATTTTCAACCTTTTTTTCTGTATTATTTGTTGTTGTGGTATTATTAGTTGTTGTTGGTTCTTCTTCAGTTTCGTACATTTTTATTATTTCTATTATTTAAATAATTTGCTAATAAGTTGGAGTTATTAATAAAAAAAAATAATATGAAAAATAAAAAATAAAAAAAAAGATTCGTTATTTTAAAAAATAAAAAAAATAAAAAAAAAAATATTTTAAAAAAATAATAAAATTTTGATTATTGCGAAAATTAAAATAAATCTATAAAAAGATACACTAACATAATTATAAGATCAACAATAACAATAACAATAACAATAACAATAACAAACAATATATGTTTCAATTAATATAACATTATTAAAACATATAAAAACTGAAATTAATTATATAATAATATATTCTATTTTACAATAAAAATCAAATAAAAAACAACATTTAACTAAAAGTTTGATTTTTTTATTTTTTATTTTTTTCCTTTTTTAACAATTTAAATGAATAATGTAATTGTGATCAAATAAAATTTAAAAATTAAAAAAAAATTAAAAAATTAAAAAAAATAAAAAAAAAATATTTTTTTAATAAATTTATTAAAAAAAAAATGCATTTCTTTTCATTACATTCTTTTACGAAATTATTATTTAATTAATAGAGATATTGTTTTAATTAAAACAATTTCTGTTTATATATTTTAATCAGTAATGTTTAAATTAACAAATTATATAAGAAATAATAAAAGTTTGTTAAATAAAATTAATAATAAATATTACTGTACCACCACTACAAATGCAATCAATAAAAAAAAAATATTAATTACCACACCAATTTTTTATGTCAATGGACCACCACACATTGGTCATTTATATACAGCTTTGTTAGGTGATGCATTTGCAAGATGGAATAGATTTAAAGGAAATGATACATAGTATGTTTTATAATTTTAATATATACTATTACCCAAAATTTTGTTGGAACTATTAATATTAATTCTATTTATTTAATTTTTCTTATATATATAGCTTTATGACAGGTACAGATGAACATGGTATGAAAGTGGATGAAGCAGCAAAAAAGAAAGGTTTAAAAACTATTGATTATTGTGATAGCATCTCAAATAGATTTAAAGAATTATTCAAGTTATCAGAGATTCAATATGATGATTTTATTAGAACTACTGAACCAAGACACAGAGATGCTGTTACAGCAATGTGGAATAGATTATTAGAAAAGGGATATATTTATAAAGGTGTATATAAAGGATGGTACTGTACTTCAGATGAATCTTTCTTAACAGACGATCAGGTTATGGAAGGTATGTCACCAATAACCCCAAATAATCCAGTCAGTAAAAAGTGCATGGTAAGTAAAGAGTCTGGTCATGAGGTTACTTGGGTTGAAGAAGAAAACTATATGTTTAAATTATCAGAATTTGCATCAAAAGTTGAAAACTGGATTCAAGACTTAAATCCAATATTTCCAGCCACACATACCAAACAACTATTGGCAATGATTTCTCAAGGTGTTAGAGATCTCTCCATCTCAAGACCATCTTCACGTATTACATGGGGTATTCCTGTACCAAATGACCCTAGTCAAACTATTTATGTTTGGTTAGATGCACTCACAAACTATTTAACTGTTACTGGCTATCCAAAAGTTGACCCAAATGATCCATCATCCTATTGGTCCAATACTCATCACATCATTGGTAAAGATATCATTAAATTCCACTGTCTATATTGGCCAAGTTTTTTAATGGCTGCCGAATATCCTGTTCAAAAAGGTGTTCTTTGTCATGCCCATTGGACTGTAAATAGAGAAAAAATGTCAAAATCACGTGGTAATGTTGTAGACCCATTCGAAAGTATTCAAAACTATGGTTTAGAGGTCATCAGATACTTTTTACTTAAGGGTGGTGGTTTAGAAGATGATGGCGATTGGTCAGATCACGAAATTTCAGTTCGTTTAAAAGCAGATTTAGCAGATACTTATGGTAATCTTTTATCAAGATGCACAGGCAAACCACTCCATCCATCAGGTCATTGGCCAAAATCAGTTAATCTTGATGAATCCTCAACATTACTCACTGAAAAAGATATTCAACTTTTAAACCATTGTAAAAAATTAATTAATGGAGCAACTGTCAATTTCGATAAAGGTGATTTCAAAAATGGTATTTACGAAATTCTAGCATTCCTCTACGACTGCAACGGCTATATTCAAGAACAAAAACCATGGACATTAGCACCCAAACCAAATCGTCCAAATGCAGACCCAGTTCGTTTAAACACTATTATGTACATTGCATTAGAAATGATCCGTATTGCCTCATTACTCCTCTTACCTGTTATTCCATCCTCTGCCACATTAGCTCTCAACCAACTCGACATTCCTTTAGATCAAAGAAATCACCAAAACCTAAAATTAGGTTATGATTATTTCTCTAGAGAAAACAATCAAATACCACAAAACTCTTTAATTTTATTTAAAAAATAAAAACAAACATAAATAAATAAATAAATAAATATATAATAAAAATGATTGTTTTTTTTTTAATATACTTTATTTAATTATCTTTTTTTTCACCATTACCATTCTTTTCGATATCATTATCTACAGTTTTAAAATATTCTAAATTTAATTCATTTAATTCGTCATCAGAAATAGCAACTACACCTTTTACTTCAGCAATCCAATGCATTAACATTCTTTCAATGCCACCTTTGAGTGTTGCTTGACTACTTGAACATGATGAACATGTGCCTTGTAATTGTACTAAAACAATACCATCTGCAAAACCCATATATTTAATATTACCACCATCTTCTAATACGGTTGGTCTAATTCTAGTTTCAATTAATTCTTTAATCATTGCAACTACTTCACTATCCTCTGGTAAAATTGTAGTATCTGTATTTATATCGCTGCTATGTTCACTTAAAATTGGTGATCCTGAATTATAAAAATCAATTATTGCTCCATAAATTTCTATATATAATAAAAATATTAATACACATAATTTCTATTATTTTTAAAACCAATGAACTATTATTATTATAATTCTTACCAGGTTTTAATGCAGCCCAATCTTGCTCTGGATATTTATTAACTGAAATGAAATCTGAACTAAAGAAAACTCTATTAACACCCTCGATTTTAAAGAGTGAATTTGCTAATGGTGAAACTTGTGATGATTTAAAGTCTGGGAAATCCATAATTTGACCATCTGATAAAACTTCAACACCTGGTATAAATTTTAAACTATCTGGATTTGGTGTAGTTTCAGTTTGAATAAAAATACTTTGTTTCTTTTCGTTTTCATTTTCACCTTTTAATAACTCTTGATATAACTTTTCTTTAGTCTCTGAATAGAATCTTTTATTTATATTACTATTATTTATATTATTAAATGATTTAGTTGATGATGCTATTAATCCTTTATTAAAATTACTATTTGAAACCAATGATCTTGGTGATACTCTTGATCTTGATACTGATCTTGCTAATTTATTTAAATTTCTAATCATTTTTATACAGTTGTTTAAAGTTTTAATTTATAATTTAATGAAATGAAAACAAAATGAAAAAAAAGTATTTTATAAAATTTGAAAAAAAAAAATAAAAAAATAAAAAATAAAAATTTTAATTTTTTTTTTTATTTTTTTTTTATTTTTTATTTTTTTTAATTTATTAAATTATATAAAAAAAACGAGTTTAAAGAAGTGTTAAGAAGTTTTAAAATATCATGATTTTACTATAAATTAACTTGATTGTTTAATTTGGTATTGGTTCTTATTCTGTTTCGAGAATGAATTTTAAAAATAAAAATATTTGATTTTTTTTTTTTTTCGTTTAAATTTTTTTTTTTTTTTTTTTTTTATTAATTTTTGGTGGGGTTTATAAATAAAAAATTAAATACATCATTTCATTTTCCAAATCTAATTGGTGTGTTGCTATAAATAATAATTATAAATAATAAATAAAAATGGAAATAAAAAAAGTTATTGGTGATTATGATAAATTTTTAAATATTGTATTTAATCATTTAATTGGATGTGGTGGTTTTAAAGAACAAGAATTAATCGATTGGGAAATTGACCATGTTTGTTATCGTATGTAATATTACCATATTATAAATAGATAAGCAATATCCAATTATCACCATACTAATTATATATCTATAGGTGTCAGTACTAAAGAAAACTATGAAGAAAAGAAAAAGCAATTAGGTGAATTGGGTGTCAATTTAATTGAAGCCAATGTCAACGGTAGACCAATTTCAACATATAAATTAAACAAACCAATTGAATTTTCATATAGCGGTAACCCATTAATCAAAAAGTTAATTCCATTAGTCGAATTACCAATGCCAAAAAACTCAAATACAAAAGATGGTCTTGAACACTTTGAAATGGTCATTGGTGAAGGCAAAGATTTAAAAGAATTTGTTGACCAACATCCAATCAATAAACAAGTTTCTAATTGGGTATACAATGGTATTAATAAAGATTTTAATGCTGATATCGAAGTCGAATTTTATTTAACCAATCAAGATAAATTAGATATCAACCACCCACAAAATGAAATGGATGAAAAAAGAACATTTAGCGTTAAATTCCATCACCAATCTTTAGAAACAGTTATTGCCTATGAAATCAAACATGGTTTAACAAAATAAATAAATAATTTTTTAATTTTTAAAATATTTTTATTTTTTGTTATAATATTTTTATTTAGCCACATTATAATATTAACAGAAAAAAAAAAAAAGAAAAAAAGAAAAAAAGAAAAAATTGTTGGGGAAAAAAACTTTTATGATTATTTTTTAAAAAAATTCTATTTAATTATTTTTTTTTTTTTTTTAAACAACGTATTTATTTATTATTTATATAAAGTTGAAATAACAAAACAATTTAACGGAGTCTACGGGCTTCACGTTCAGTTTCGAGGAGACATAAGATATCGTCCTAAAGAAAAGAAAAGAAAAAAAAAAAAAGAATTATTAATATGGATTTTAAATTTGGATGTCTCTGTGTATTGATATACATACTTTTCTGACTGGACCTTTAACGTTTCTTAATAAAGTTCTTTCTTTACCTTTTTCGGTACCTAAGAATTCAACACCTATTGGTTTTAAATAAAAAGAGATATAAAAGTAAGTATATTATTTTTTTTGTTTGGGTTTTTTTTTTTTTTTTTTTTTTGTTGTGAACACTTACGGACTTGGGTGACGGCACCACGTGAACCAGTTCTGCAGAGAACTTCGGTTACTTTAGCTAATTGAACGTTTTCGGTGGTAGTGTTCTATTATTGATAAGAAAACAAATAATAAATTAGTATGATGATAATAAATAAAATAAAATAAAATAAAATAAAATAAAAATCTAAAAACAAATTTGATAAATAAAACCAAGCGCGTAATAATGATGAATAGTTTTGGTAGTCCTATCTAAAATATCTGGTTGCTTTTGTTGTTTGTTTGTTTGTTTGATTTTCGTTATTAAATAATAAAAAAAAATGAATAACCTAATCCTCTGTTTTGTCGTTAAAGTCGTAATTTTATTTTTTTTAAACATGTAATATATTTTGCTAAAATAATTCTATTTCCCTGTTGTATATCATCAACCTATAATTATTTTAATCCTGTTGTTGATCTATTATTTATTTATTTTAAAATTTTATTTCTTTTTTTTTTTTTTATGTGTATTTGTTTTTATTTGTTTTTTTATTATTTTTATTTTTTTTATTATTATTGTTTTCCTTTTTATTTATTCTACCAAAACTATTTTTTTCATTCATATTTACTTGGCTTTAATTTATTTAAATAATAAAAAAAACAAAAAACAAAAATATATATGTTGACCCAACCATTTTGTTTTAACTGTATACGAAAAGAGCGAAAAGAGAGAAAAACTTTTTTGTATACAAAAAAAAAATTAAAAGCTGGGCCGTAAAAAAAAAAAAAAAATTTAAAAAAAAAATTCATAAAAAATATTTTTATGTTATAGTTTGGAGTTATGTAAAAACTACGTAAAAAAACTCCAATAAAAAATGATTTTTTCATTTTATTTTTCAAAAAAAAATTAATTTTTTTTCTATGATTTATAAAAAACCGAAACTTTGTGCATATTAAACTATAAGAATTTAAAATTATTGATCAATTTTATAAAAATAGATTTACCAATTGTTAAAATGAAACATTATTCTAAAAAAAAAAAAAATTAAAAAAAAAAAAAATATGTGAAACATTTTTGTAATTTGCAAAACAAAATTATTATTTTAATTTTTGGAACAAATTATAATTAAAAACTTTAACTTTATTTTAATTGAATTTACAAAAATGCTTCATATTTTTTTTATTATTTATTTTTTTGTTATTGTAATTTTTTTCTCAAAAAAAAAACAGTGAAGTTAAGTGTTTTTTCACCCACACACACAAAATTAAATAAAAAAATATTTATGATAAATAAAATTTAATTAAATTATTATTATATATTTGATAGCTTTTAATTTTATTCATTGTTTGTTATTTGATTATATTACTTTAAAGTTTGAGATATGCACAATAATAAGACTAAATTATAAAAAAAAAACTTTTTTATTTTTTTTCCCAAAAAATAAATATGATAACTAATATTACTTTTTTGACGTATATCCTTCCAAAACCATTACCAATTATTTATTTCATTTTAATTATGTCTTAGTGAACTAATAAATTAATTAATTAGTTTAAATTGGAATTATTTGAATTAATTTTTTTATTTTTTTTTTTTTTTTTTATTTTTTTTTTTTTTGCAATTATCAATTAATTTAAAATTTTAAATAAATAATTTATCAAATTATTTTTTTTTATTATTTTTATATTTTTTTTTTTTTTTTTTGTTTTTAAATCTATTTTTTTGTTATAATACCTAGATTAAAGATAAATCTATTTTAAAAATATTATAATTGCATTTTTCATTTTTTTTTTATTTATCTCTTTTTTTATTTATCTCTTTTTTTTTTATTTTTTATTTTTTATTTTTTGTTATTTTTTTTTTTTAATTTGTGCAATTTTTTTTTTATTTTTTAATTTTTTTTTTTTCAAAATTTTTTTAAAACCAAAACGATAAAGTTTTTTATTTTTTATTTTATTTTTTTTTAAAATTCTCCGATAAGTCTCATCTGACAAAATTCTTCATCATCAACATCATTATCATTAATACCACCAGTAATAATAGAGTTCATATATCTTTATAGTATATATATATTTGTGTTTTTTTTTATTTTTTAAAAAGAAAAAGTTAAAACTTTCAATACACACAGAACGAAGAATTGTAGAGTTTTAAAGAAATTACAGAGAATAAATTGTAAAAACAAATAACCAACATATATAAGAGGAATAGACAAGAGTATTATTAGAGAGTTTTAGGTTCATATCAGCGTATAAATTTAATGAACAAACAATCATAAAATGGCATCAAATAATAATAGTAATAATAATAATAATAATAATAATAATATAGATATTAAAGATAAAGAAGTAAAATTAAAAGAATGGTTTAATAAATTTGATGAAGACAAAGATGGATCATTAAATAAAAGTGAATTAAAAAAAGGTTTTAAAGTTCATGCCAATATTGATATTAAAGATGTAAGTTCAATAACAATAAAATCAATAACAATAATACAATAGAATCCAAAAGAGACTAACAGTTTTTTTCTTTATTTATAACAATAATAATTTTATAGGACCAAATTATAAAGATGATGGAGCTTGCAGATTCAAACAGAAATCATAAAATCGAATGGGATGAATTTTATAAAGTTGTTGGTGATAGTTCATCACACGAAATTAAAGATATTGCGGAATTTTGGTTACAGTACAGCAGCAAACCAATTATTCATGCACCACTAGATGTACCATCATGGAAGTTATTATTATCAGGTGGTGTTGCTGGTGCAGTTTCAAGAACTTGTACCTCACCATTAGAAAGATTAAAGATTCTTAATCAAGTTGGATATATGAATTTAGAAAGAGAAGCACCAAAATATAAAACTGGCGTTATTTCATCATTACATAATATGTACAAGACTGAAGGTTTTGCTGGTCTCTTTAAAGGTAATGGTACAAATGTTGTTAGAATTGCTCCATATTCAGCAATTCAATTTTTATCCTATGAAAAATATAAAAAGGTAGGTACACAATAGATTTTTATTATATTATTATTTTATTCTAATTTTTAATATTACTTTTTTACTTTTAGTTTTTATTAAAAGAAGGTGAAGCACATTTAAGTGCTTATCAAAATTTATTTGTTGGTGGTGCTGCAGGTGTTACTTCATTGCTTTGTACCTATCCATTGGATTTAATTAGATCGAGATTGACTGTCCAAGTTTTCGCTAGTAAATATAGTGGTATTTCAGATACATGTAAAGTTATTATTAAGGAAGAAGGTGTTGCAGGTTTATATAAAGGTTTATTCGCATCAGCATTGGTAAGTTATATAATGTCTATATTATTTATTAATATAAATTATAATTATATTAATGTATTTTCATATTCATATTTATATTATTATTATTATTATTAGGGTGTTGCACCTTATGTAGCTATTAATTTTACGACTTATGAAAATTTAAAGAAATATTTTATTCCAAGAGATTCAACTCCAACAGTTTTACAAAGTTTAAGTTTTGGTGCAGTTTCAGGTGCTACAGCTCAAACATTAACTTATCCAATCGATTTAATTAGAAGACGTTTACAAGTTCAAGGTATTGGTGGTAAAGAAGCTTATTACAAGGGCACTTTAGATGCATTTAGAAAAATTATAAAGGATGAGGGTGTTTTAGGTTTATATAATGGTATGATCCCATGTTATCTCAAGGTTATCCCAGCTATTAGTATTAGTTTTTGTGTGTATGAAGTTATGAAGAAGATTTTGAATATTGAATCAAAGAAAATTTCTTATTCATCATAAGAAAAGAGGATAAAATTTTATATCATACTTTATATAATATTAAATAAATAATATTAATAATAATAATAATAATAATACTATTAATAATAATTAAGGTATTTGTTAATTATTTAATAAATAATAAATAATTAAATTATAAAATATAAAAATAAAAGATTTATAAAAATAAAAAATTTATAAAAATAATTTTTTTTAAGAAAAATAGTATTTTTTTATTTTTAGTTTTCTTTATTTATTAGTTTTATTTGTTTTTTAAAATGGTATGGTTTAAAATAAATGTTGATTTTGAAAGTTTTTTATCATCCATTAAAATATTTGAATTTAAAATTAAATCGTTTTTAATTAAATATTCAATCACATCGCAACAATAGTAACGATTGGTGCTTTTAATAATTGATAAGAGTATTCCTTCATCTGCTTTGAAACTATAGGAGCTGAATAATGATTTTATTTTTTTAAAAATTGAGATTGTTCCATAGATTAAAGTGTTTTGATGAATTTCTTTTAGTTCTTGTTCAGTAAGTGTAAGAGATTCAATAAATTCTTTTTTTTCTTTAATCATGTATTCCATTAACCAGATGTAAGAGTTTCCGCCGTAATACATATAGTTATCTAATTTTGATTTAAAAAGTGACAAAAATAAACTCTTTCTTGCTATATTATTAATATGATTGTTCCAAATAAATTCGAAAATTTCTGTATTGTTATTTGATAAAAATGATAGAATTCCATGTGTTTCTGGCTTTAAATTGGTTTTGATAATTGGATCATAAAGTTTATGAAACCATTCTGTTGACATTGACCTTGAAAATAAATCATTTGAAAGATAGTTTACAGTGATTGGTTGAATTGTTTTAACGTATTTTATCATTGCATTATAATAGCCATATAAAAAAGCTAAATATAATTCTCCAATACCTTTTATGTTTTGAATTTCTTTACTTGTTATTATTTTCTTATCAAACTCATTGGTTCTATTATTTTGGTCATTGTTGTTTTGGTCATTATTATTTTGGTCATTATTGTTTTGATCATTATTGTTTTGCTGATTGTTATTTTGGTCATTGTTTTCTTGGTTTTCAATTTGTCCATTATAAAGTGTATTTACTAAATTAATCAAAACAGTAAGGTCTCCAATGTTGTAGGTTCTTTCATCCTCTTTCTTTAAACCTTCGAATTGATAGTGGAGTTTAATGGTTTCATAAAAATGGTCTTTATATTTAATCATAAGGTCACATGATTCTTGTGGGATTAAATTGAAAACGACTTCTTTTGGAGGATTCATATTTTTTACCATATAATCTAAAATGGATTGTAAATTAAAATTTATAATGTATCTGTTGCAAGAAAGATGCTTGATTATTTCAAAGGTGTCTTTTTTAATGATTTCTGGTGATATTTCCATTGGTTTGTTATTTACTGCTGATAGTATTTTATTTATTGAGGTAGTTTCTTTATTAGCTATTGAAAAGAGTAAGTGTTTTATTAAAAAGTTTGATTTATAAAGGGGTGGTTTTGAAAAATTATCTTTATATTGTTCTCTGTGGCTGTTTGAAAAGTAATTTAATAGGTTTTGATCTAAATCGTTAAATAGTTGTATCGATGATGATAAGTCTAATCTTTTTGCGGCTTTAAGGAGAGATACAGTATATTCCTGAAGGATGCTTAGGGGTTTATTTTTACATAAATTGAATAAATAGTTTAAAAATTTGCCATACTGTTCTTCTTTATTAATAGAAATCTCCAACAATAACCTTTTTTCCACATCTCTATTAATTGCTTGATTATTTGATTGTGAATTGGTATAGTTTTCAAAATAAAGATCCATCTTCTTTAGTTCTAAATAATTCCCACCCCCATTTACAGATTTAAAATGACCTTCAATCATTTTTATTCTGTCTGTACCTTCTAAAAGTAATAAAAGATATTCTTCTCTAATGGGTGCAAAATTTTTAATAATATATTCTAACTGGGAAGCATCTTCACTTAAAACTATCTTTGGTATTATTTCTTTTAGTCCTACAGGTAAAAGGTTTATAGATTCTTCGGTTAATATAAGGTTGAAATAGTTATTTAATAGTTCCTTCTCTTTTTCTAAGTCATGGGTTGTAATTAATCTAAAACTAGTTTGAAATTCACTGTTAAAAATAAATTTGTGGCTGGGTGTATCTGAAAGGGGTTGAGGAAATATTTTCTTTATTTGGGAGTATAAGTTAAATGCATCAATTGAACGTTTTTCTAATGAAAAGTAAAATATAAAAGATATTATTCTATCTTTGATTTCATAATATATATGGCCACCATGGTTATTCTCTTCGACTTGGAATTTGCTAAAGGTAAAGTTTTCTCTTAAAAGGTCTTCAATCTTTTGGATGTTGTTTTCATTCAAATAGTGATGAACTAAATGGATGTCAAAGTAATATATAAGTTCTTCATCCGTTTGAGGGATGTTGAATTCCTGAACTGCTTTAATCAACGAACCAACACTATTAATGGTATTTTGCTTTTCGATTAAATAAGATTTAAATTCTTTCAGGTTAATAGTCTTATTATCGTTGATTCTAGAGAGGAGGAACAAAAAAACAAAATTAAAATTATCTATATAATGATTTGTTCCATTTTTGAAGGTTTCTATTTGAAAGTCACCAAACAAAGCCATTTTTCTAATTATTTCCATTGTTTCTTTTGATTGGATATGCTTTGTTGAAATGGTATTTTTTTGAAGGTGTGTTAAATTGCAAAGATATTTTTTGACTAATTCATTAATATCCATTTTTAAATATTGGTTGATAAAATTTAACTGATCAATTGAAGGAGTGTTTGAATTTTTTAAAAAGAAATTTTTACTTGAAAATAATGGAATTTCTGTATTATTTACAATTATGGATGGGCATATATTATCGTTATTACTATTATTATTGTTTTGATTAATTAATTCAAAAATGTATTCATGAATTTTATTTTTTTTGAAAGTATGATTTTCAATTATATAGTCTATTATGTCGCAAAGTTTATAATCATTATTGATTTTAGATTCATTATTTTCTATTATATAAAAGTTGTAAATATATTTAAATAATTCTGCAGAGTTGGGTAGAGAGGTGATCATTTCTAAGGGATTGAGCTTCTTTAAAATTTCTTTGTAGTTATGCCACAGTAATTGAAAAGATTCATAAAAGTGGGGGTTAAATATATGGGATTTTAGGAGCTTTTCTAAACCAGTTCGATCGATGAAAATTGTTTGGTTTCTTTTTAGCTTGTCTAGGATCATTGAGTATTTCTTATTCTGAACCATTATTATTAAAGATTTGGTGTCATTGTAACTACATCCCACATTTTCCCTAGGAAAAAACGAAAGGATATGATTTCTAATAACCTTGTTTTTGAATATTTTATAAAATAGTTCTTCATTTTTATTATTTTTAAAATTTTTTTTTTCCATACTATGTTTTTTTTTTTTTTAAATTTATTTGATAATTTGATAATTTATTTTTATAGGATTAAATTGAGAGGTGGGTATTGTTTTAAGAAAATAAAATTTATTTTAGTTTTTATAAAATAAAATAAAATAAAATAAAATTAAATTAAATAAAATAAAATAAAATAAAATAAAAAAAAATAAAAAAAAAAATAAAAAAAAAAAAAAAAAAATAAAAAAAAAAAAAATTTCTTAACTACTTTATACTATTATTACACAGTAACAACGATTATTATTATTAATTACTTTATTCTTTATAAAATAAAAAATTTACAAAGATAATCTAATATTTTAAAAATTTTAATAAAAAAATTATATAATTATTTCATTTTTTTAAATAATACTTTTATTAAAAATTTATTATAAAAAACCCAATATAATTTTCAATAATTATGTTATTCTCAAAATAAATTATATGAGCTTTATTCAATAACAATAGCAAGTTCATATCTTATATAGTTTAGACTTTTACCGATTATTTGGAAAAAAAATGATTAAAATACATTGATATATGCAATGGAAATTAAATTTTTAAAAAAAAATTAGTTTTTAATTTGATATATTAATTTGAAAAAAGGATATCTTATAATAAATTAAAAGAAAATCTTTTTTTTCTTTTTTTTTTTTTTTTTTAAAATATAAATAAAAATATAAAAAATATTAAAGATAAATAGTTTATTATTTATTTTTATAAACTTTAATTGTAATAGATTGGTTTTAATTTTAAAAGTTTAAAAAAAGAAAATTAAATTATAAAATTTTATTTAATATCTAATTAATGTATAATCTTTATAAAAAAACTATATTTTTCTATTTGAATTTAAAATCCTTCTTTGGTACTGGAGCTACTTTAGCATAGTTTTTGATAGATTCTCTATAATAGCAATAGAGACCAAGAATTCGAAATTTTGATTTGATTAGAGGGTGGAGGTAAATCCATTTCTTGAAACCTTATGTTCGAAAAAATGTTTTACCTTTATATAAAATAGAGTGACCCTTCAAAAATTAAATTAATTTAATTTTTTAATCTTATTTAAATTGAACTATCAAAGTAATTTAAATACGATTAATGATCTTTTCTAAAGATTTTACTGAAATTGGTTAAGCTTTGAGTTGATAAGCCTTTTCTGTAATAGTATTCTATATTTCCTTTTATAATAATAAAGAGTAACACCGACAGTATAATTATAATTTGGACATCAAAGAGTTGTTGGGGTTGGTGCGCTAGTTTCAAGTTATTCCATATTTTTTCTATAGTAAATGATGTTCTTGAAGACAGGGGATATTTTATCTTTTATTCATCTATTCGAAATTCTATTTTAGTTGAATGTTCAGAACCCTATTATTATTAAATGTTTGATGTTATAATGTCATATCACATTCATTTTGATAACGTGATGGAGAAGTTTCTGATACGAGATGAGCATATGGTGGTTGTTGATAATATGTTGGTGTATCTTCGAATTATGGTGCACTTCCAGAACTAAATTGTTGTTTCTGTTGTTCATATTATCTTTGTAATTTTAACTCTCTTAGACGTATCAATTCTGCAATTGCTTTTTGTTTTTCCGTTAGTTGTTGTTCTTTTTGTTGTTTTAATAACATTTTTTGCAATTCCATCTGTATTGAATTTGAATCAGAGTATTGTGGAAATTGTTGTGATAGGTTTGGGTGATGATTGCCATTGTCATTTTTGTAGAAGTTGCCATTGCTGTAGTAGATGTTGTCATTGTTGCCATTGTTGCAGTTGTTGTTGAAATAATAATTATATGCACCCATACCAAATAAGAATGAAAGAGCTACTGTGATAATGATAGCACAAAATAAAACAACATAACCGTCCATTTTTTTCTTTAAGGTAGTTTGTTTAAAGAAAGGTGTGAAAGGGGATGTTGAAATTATTATTATTATGGTGTTAGTTGTAATTATTTAATCTATATAAAAAATTATAGCTTTTATTATAATAGGATTTGTATGGACTATTATAATAAATAAAATAAATGTATATAATTATTTGTATTGATAAAATAAAAATGAAAAAAAAAAAAAAAAAATTTCCCCCCACACCACAAAAAAAAAAGAAAAAAAAAAAAATTTAATTAAAAAAAATGAAATTTACCACTCTTGAAATTTCTACAATGGAATAAGATGGCGAACATCATTATTGAAATTTATAATAATAATTTTTAATTAATATAGCCACTATAGATTTTATAATAATAGTTTTTATAATTTTAGTTAACTTTTAGGAAAGTATAATAAAATAATTTTATTTTTTTATTTTAATCGTTCCTTAAGAAACTATCATGATTCAATTCAAATATTTAAATAATGGTTCATATTTAATTAATTGTCAAAAATAACTAATATCTCTATTTTATTACTTATTGTGGAGCCAAGAGATGAAGAAGTATTTAAAGAACATCGGCATCAGGTGTAACAAATATATTTTAATAAAAAAAAAAAAAATAAAAAAAAATATTTATTTTTTGGGTTATAATATCTTATGTTGTAGTTTGAACCAACAAAACCCATTTTTTTTTATTTTTTTTTTTATTATTTTAATAAACCCAAAAAAATATTTTATAAGATATTATAATAATCAATAAAAAAATTTTATTACCCAAAAAAAAAAAAAATAAAAAAATTTGATCAACTTTTTTTTTTTTTTTTTTTTTTTTTGGGTTATAATATCTTATGTTGTAGTTTGAACCAACAAAACCCATTTTTTTTTTATTTTTTTTTTTATTATTTTAATAAACCCAAAAAAATATTTTATAAGATATTATAATAATCAATAAAAAAAATTTATAAATCAACTTTTTTTTTTTTTTTTTATTCTATTTTTTCAACTTTTTTTTATTTTTATTTTGATATATTATTACTCTTATATATTATTATTTGTAAATCCTTTTTTTTATATTTTTTATTGATTACATCAATAATCAATAAAAAGAATAAAAAATAAAATAAAAAGGATGACCAATTTTTTTTGGTTGAACAATACCTCAAATCAAATACTTTTAAAAGTCCTGAAGAATACCGAAAAGATAATAGGGAGCCTATTGAAACATAACTCTCAAAATTACAAAGCCAATTTAAAGATTTTGAAATGTTTCAAAAATTTTGCAAATAATTGGAGTTCAAAAGATTAAACACATGTAAGTATAAATTAATTTTATTAAATTTCAAATATATCCTATTATTTTAGAAATAATTTTAATAAAAAAAATCAACAACAGTTTTTATAATGATCTTATTGAAAGTATAGTTTCTATTTTGATATGAGATTTCAAAAAAAAGCATGGAATCTAAAAGATTTAATGAAAAGTAAGTCCTATTAATATTCTAATTTTAACATTGAAAATTTTAATCTAATCTTTTTAATTTAACTTTAGAGGAAAAGATATAAATATTGTTAATATATGTTGGAGCTTTTCAACTTCAAATATAAAGTTAAAACGATTCTTTATATTCCTTTATCTTCATTAAAAAACCAAGGTGAACTTAAAATAACCGATCAAAAAAATTTTAATTGGTTTAGATATACGGAAGCATCTTTAAGATTTCATAAACGTGTGGAAACTGTAAGAAATTTATTTTAATATTTTAATATTTTAAATTTATAACTTTTATTAATTTTTTTGATTTAGATGAAAAGCAATAATCAATTAGGTCAATCAATAATTAATAATGCAAACCTTGAAATTTTATTAAGACTCAATACTGATATTATTGAAAAATAAAAAAGTATGTTTAATTATAATTATTTATTTTTTAAATTTATTTAGTACTAAAATAATTTTTTAAAAGTATTCAAAGTAAATCTCGAAATGGGATATCAGATAAAGAAATATGTTATTCGGAACTAATAAGTTTTAACAATATTGAATTGATTACATAATCTGTGGAAAATTTATCAAATTTTGCAATTACAACAATTATATATTTAACAAAGATTTTATAAAATAAAAATAAAAAATAAACGTTTTATTTTATGGGATTAAATAAGCAACAGTTAATGTGGAAACTCTTTTTTTTTGGTTAATTTCGACCTTTTCTCTTCTTTTTCCTCTTCTTCTTTTTCTTTCTCTTCTTTATTTTTTTTTTTATTAATTATGCTTTTTTTTCACCCTTCTTTTGATTCTATTATTAATTTTTTTTTTCGTTGTAATGTTTATATTTATATATATCAATTATTAAAAAATGTTTTATTTATAGAAATTGTTTTAATTACTTAAAAATAGTTATATTGATTATTAATTTTGTACCAGAAATCAATATTTAATCTTTTTTTATTAGTATATACCCATATCATCTTTATTAGTTATATTTTAATACAACAATATATTTTTATAAAAAAATTATAATAAACTAAAATGAATAGAAAAAAGAACTATTTGGTGATTTAAAAACCATTGTTAAAAATGAATTTGTAGAGAAATTAGAAAAATAATGATATATTAAATTAATTTTATTGTTTTTATTTATTTTAAAATGATAGTTTATACTAAACATTCCAATGTAATATCTTTTAACTCACCAACTGTTGTCCCTTTTATAATATAACCAAAAGTATATTGTTCATATGCGTTAATTGTTGAATGCCATGATGGTAAAGTATATCTATTGCCTGCAGTATCTACACCCCATATTTGATCTATATTATCCATTTTAAAACTAAATAATTTTAATGCTTTATTTCCTGTATTTTTAATAGTAATTGATGCTTGAAGGAATGGATATATTTCTGAATTGATCCAAGTAGAAACAATAGTTTGTTCGACGACATAACTACATGGTAATGCTGGTAAGGATGGTATAACCAAAAGTGAATTTGATGTGATACCGTCGACAATAACACGAACATAAAATGGTGTGGATGTTGGTGTGATGCTGTTGGTCATTACTACAATACCTGAAAATAATGAAAGTGGTGTGTTTTTCCAACCTTGACCGTTTTGATAATCGACTTGTAAAGTAATTTTAGTGGAGTCAATACCGAATTTGTGACCATAGATTTCTAATGATGTACCAGTAGAGTTAATGGCGCTGGTGGTATCGAGTACTGGATTGTTTGAATAGGTTACTTTAATAGTGCTTTGGAAACCAAGTGATTGGAGATCAGTAGTGGAATAACCATTGATGTTTAATTGATTATCAACAATACCGTAGACTGAAACAAGAATACCTTGGTATGAACCATAACCGTATGGTAATTGAATTGTGCATGAATATGTTGCAACACCAATGGCATATGATACTAATTTACTAACTTGTTTAACAGTGGTGAATGTTGGTGAATTTAAGAAGATGTATGGGTTGTGTCTTGAAGATATACCAGATTCAGGATCAGATGTAGTGAAAGTGAAAGTTAAACTTCTTAAAGCATTATGAGTACCGACATCGATGGTATTAGCTGATGAGGCGAAATTTGTTAAAACTGGTGGAATATTATCGACAGCAGCTTGTGGACAGGTAATAGCCAATGATAACTGTGATGATGTTAAGAATTTATATAAAGGATTAACATTTGAAGTGGATGGTAATATTGATGAATGACCTTGGGTATCAGTGATTGAAGCAGATGAAATTCTAAAAGTTTGAGATCTACAGGTACTAGCAGTTACTGGGATTCTTAATTGATAGGTACCGCTGTTTTCATTACCTGATATTGCATTGGCTGGTGTTATTCTAATAATATATGGTTCTAAATCAAAGTCACTTGTAATATTGAATTCGGCAGATTTGAAACCATTTGGTGAATCTTCGATTCTAATATTCCATCCAATATTTGAATTTTCAGTTATCTCGACTATATTTGATGGATAAGCAGTAAACTCTGTAATAATTGGTGGCATTTGATCTGCAAAGCTTGAGAAAACTCTTAACTGTGCTGCATTACCAATAGTTGATTTAAGGAAGAATGAACCATAGACATTTGGTGAGAAAAGAAGGTAGTAGTCTAATTCACCACTGAACATTCTAGCTGGAATCTGGAAGCTAATACAATACAACCCTTTTGTATGATCATATGCACCTGGTATACCATTTAAAAGATCTACTCTTTCAGGATTTAAAGGTGTGAATAGTGGAACAAAACGTGGTATAATATTCTTATCGGCATTAGGTACTCTAAAGCATAAAGTATTATTAAATGGACCATTTGAGACATCAACATCATTATATTTAAACTCGAATGATGTGAAATCGAATGGGTCAATATTATTTTCTAAAACATACTCTATATAAATTTAATAAATATGAATTAGAACTCTATTATAGTTTATGAAATTTTATAAATAACTACATACTGTATGATGGGAAAAGGGGGATAGTTTCTAGCTCCATGTTATAAAATGGTTTATTATAGTAGATATCTTGACAATTACCTGCTCTATCACAAACAGTCACAGATGGGGATCTTCCGAGATAGTAAGATTCAAAACTTAATATAGTTTCAAACACACCATCAAAAATAGTACCGTAAACTAAATCTGATGAACTTGTTCTTCTTGAACCTGCAGTTTCAATATAAGCAATACCTGATCCAGAATCAGATGCATAAACTCTTAAAACTACCTTTTCATTGAGAACTCCAACCAACTCTACTTTTTTTACAAAGGGGTTTGTTTTATCTAAAATTATAAAAATTTTATAAATTAATAATTTGTAAAATATTTGAAAAAATTAATATTTAAAACTTACCTTCAATATAATTTGTAATAGAATTTGGGAATGTATCGGGGCTTTGATTTGCCCTTATTACAATAACCTCTAAATTAGAACCTGACTTATATGGTGATGCAATATATGAACTTGAAAGCCTATGATATTTAATAGTACCATATGAAAAACTCCATGGATAACTGGTATCTACCTGTTTATAAAAAATGGTATTTTCATTTGAAATATATGTGTTGGGATTTAACGAAGCATATACCTCTGCATTAATTAATGTTGCCCCAATATGAGCATTTTCCATTACCAAAGAATATGAATATACTGCAATAGTATCATAATTTTTTTCTAAATATAAATAAATTAATAATATTAATAAAAAGAACCAAGAGTATAAATATTAATAAAAAAGAATTTACCAATAAAACTAAAAGAGCTGTCACCACCTACTCGTTTTGCACCTTGGGAATCAATAATTTGAATGTGTGATGTAATTGGTGAAGTAGCAGAATCAAAACCTAAACCTCCTGGGGTGAAGCCAATATAAGTTCCATTACCTATAGTACCAAAGGTTGGAAAGATAGCATTTTGTACCATATAGTCAGAATTGGAAGCAATATTTAAAATGTTATTTTTGTTTAAAATATTTAAAATGTACATTGCACTATTTACCATTTCTTTTTTTGTTACAGTTGAACCAGCCACTGGATACATTTGTGAACTTGCAACTACTAAAGATGGATTGAATGGAGCTTGAATTCCATCGAAAGCACTTGAATGTAATACCCTTCCATAAGCATCCTTAATGACAACATTAAATGGAGTGAATGGTCCTGGTGTTATAATAATAACCTGGGCCAAATAATTTTTAATTTTAGCACCATTAAAAAATTCAGAGAAACTGCATTGGAAATTCTGTGGAACGGTACAAGTAAATGCATCATATGGGAGAGATTTGGTAAGCTCATTAACTTCAAAAGCCTTTATCCAGTACATCATTCTATATATATCATATACTAATTGCCATTTATTTTGTTTAGGAGTCATTATGAGATTATTTGGTACTGGATCACAACTAAGAGTGGCATAATTGTCAAAGTCCCATGTCATTTGTGGGTTAAAAGAGTCATCAAAAGCTTGAAATGAAACCGAGACGCTACTACCAACTGGTACTCTATGTGGAATATTGAATAATGCCATAGTTTCGTTTAAATATGTTACTGGGCTTTCCCAACCATTTAAAGTTCTAACCCTCAATTGGCCATCATATTCTATTAAAACACCAACTATTAAACTACAGATATTTTCTGAAAAGTAAGCATATTGATCAGAAACTGGTAGTTTTACTTTTTTAATTATAGGACTACTAATAAAACCACTGCTACTGCTGATACTAGCACTACTACCACCACTGCTACTGTCTACATATAATTTTTAAATATAAATAAATATTAATATACACATCCGCAATTGCTTTTTCGAAATAATATAACTGTACTCATACCTGATAAAACAAAACTAATTAATAATAATATTGTAAAAACTAAAATAATTTTTTTTATCATTTTTTTTGGTATATATATAAAACTAAAAATTGAAAAAAAAAATATAAAAATATAAAAAAATAAACTATTTATACATTTTTATTTTTTTTGTTTCCTTAAACTTTAAAGAAACCGATAAAAAGCTATAAGTTGGCCATCGTTGTTTTTTTTTTATATTTTAGATTTAGCAAGATTGATTAGATGATATAGCTGATACGTTGCGACTATTAATTTAAGTTGATGATAGTTTTTTTTAAAAAAAAATATTAACCTTCAAAATTTAAAAAAATTGATTATATTTTTTTTTTTTTTTGGAGGAAAATTATTAAAGATCCAAAAAAAAAATAATAAAATATTATTAATATCTAAGATTTTTTGTATTACGAAAGTGATGATGTTATAACCTATATTCGTTCTCGATACGTGAAGAAACTTACATTCTAACCATATCATATTTTTATTCCATCACTAATAAAAAATAAAAATTATATTTTGAAACTGTGTGTATTTTTAATATATCTATCATAAACAATAATTTATATTTGTAATAAAATAATTTGATAAAGAATTTTATTCCTTTTTTTTTTATATATAGTATTTATTATAATATAATGTTTATTTAAACGTTGCTAATTAAAACACCAACAATGGTACCTAATTCTTTACCACAATCGGCAAAGTCACCTGATTTCCAATCGGCAATCATAGTCTTGAAGTCATCAGTAAGGTTGTGTTTGTTCTTCCAGATTTCTAAGGCTTCTTTGAGGATGAATTCGACAACACCATCAGCACCTGATGATAATTCTTTGGCAATATCTTCAATATCACTGACGAATTGAGTGATACCACATGATTGGTAGACAACTGGGATTGATTGGATGGCAATACCTAAATCTTGGATACCAACACCAACTTGTGAGATTGATTTTGATTTGAAACCAGAGTCGATTAATTGGAAACCAGTGACGAATTCATTTAAAGTGTTTTCAGCACCATTTAAACAGGCTTGGGAATTTGGGTTTAAGGTGATTTCCATACCATCAGCGAAACCAATTAAGAATTGACCGATTTCGGTGATATCTGATTCTTCTTTGGCAAAAGTAGCGCCAAGTAAAGCGAAAATAGCAAAAATAACAAATAATGATTTATTCATTTTAAAAAAATAATAAACTGTATTAAATAAAAAAAAACAATATATTAATATTTTATCCTATAAATTTAAAATATAACAATAATAACAATAATTTAGAAAAAAAAAAAAAAAATTGATGATTACAGTGATTAAAAAGTTATTGTGATGATGTGATTGTAAAACTTAATAAAAAAAAAAAACAATTTAATAAAAAATAAAATAAAATTAATTATTTTTTAATTAGTGTGTTTGTGTGTGTTTATTTTTATCTTTTTATCTTTTTTTTTTTTTTTGTTGAATTTGGGTGTGTGTTTTTTAATTCTTTAATTTTACATTTTTAAAAAAAAAGGTCAAACTAATAAATTTTAAATAAAAATAAAAAAAAAGTTATCAATATTACCTTTAGTACACAACAAAAAAATAAATAAAATGGAGAAAAAAATGATTAAAAAATTTAAAAAAAAAAAAAAATTTTAAAATAAAATAAAAAAAATAAAAAAAAATAAAAAAAATAAAATTTTTTTTTTGTAAACGCGGTGATGGAAAAGTAATTTGAATAGTTTATTGTGAACATATATCCAAACTAATTTTTTATTTTATTTTATAGAAAAGTTCAACTGAAAGATATTTTCCTATGGACCAAAATAAGTATCTTTATAAAAAAAAATAAAAAAAAAAAATAAAAAAAAATTGGAAAAATAATAGGACAAAAATATTATTAATAATTAAGTATTTTTAAAGAAAATGAATATTAAAAAAAAGAAATAATTAATATTGTTTATTGATTTATTTGTTTGTTTATTTGTTTGTTGATATTTTGGTAATTATCGAATTCCCATACACAACAAAATTTTATTTTTTTAAATTTATTTTCATTTTCGCTTTCATTTTTTTTTTTTTTTTCATTTTTTTTAATTTTTTTAAAATTAAATATAAATAAATAAAATTATAAAAACAATAAAATAATATTATTTTAAAAATGAGATTAATAATTAAAAATAATAGCAGTGAAGTTGGGGAATATGTTAGCCAAGTAATTAAAAAGAGAATTTTAGATTATTTTAAGAATAGAACCGATGGTAGACCCTTTGTATTGGGTTTACCAACTGGTTCATCACCATTACCAGTTTATAAGAAATTAATCGAAATGTATCAACGTAAAGAAATCTCATTTGAAAATGTAGTAACATTCAACATGGACGAATATTGCGGACTTGAAGCAGAACACCCATTCAGTTATCATTACTTTATGTGGGAAAACTTTTTCAAACACATCAATATCAAAAAAGAAAATGTTCATATTTTAGATGGTACTGCTAAAGACCACGAAAAAGAATGTGCACAATACGAAGAAGAGATTCAAAAAGCAGGTGGTATTGATTTGTTCCTTGGTGGTATGGGTGTCGATGGTCATATCGCATTCAACGAACCATGCTCTTCATTATCAAGTCGTACTCGTATTAAAACATTAACCCGTGATACTATTATTGTTAACTCTAGATTCTTTGATAATATAAACCAAGTTCCAACAAGAGCACTCACTGTTGGTGTAGGTACAATCATGGACTCTCGTGAGGTTGTACTCATTGTAACCGGTCATTCAAAGGCTTTAGCTCTCTATAAAACCATCGAAGAGGGTGTTAGCCATATGTGGACCGCCTCTGCCATTCAAATGCACAAAAAAGCTATGATTGTTTGCGATGACGATGCCACTGACGAATTAAAAGTTAAAACTGTAAAATATTTTAAAGAAGTAGAAACAAATTCTGAATATTAATAATATTCAAAATAATAAAAAAAAAAAAAAAAAAAAAATAATAAAAAACAAAACAAATAATAAAAAAATAAAACAATTTTTTAGTTTTATATATCTTTTAAAAGTGTGTTTTACTTTTTAACTATTAAAAGAAATTTATAATGGATTTTTTTAAGAAGTTATAGATAGTTATATAATCTATTTAAATATATACAGTTTATTTACAAATTGGTTATTGCTTTAGTTTCTTTGGATTGGCGATTGCTCTGCTGGGTTTATAATATTATCTAATATTAGTTTTGATGACGAAGACGATGAAGTGTCATTATTGTTTTTGTTAATAGTTTTGTTATTTTTATCTTCTCTTCTTTTCATTTCAGTTTTAGCAAACATTTCGATTGCTTCATCTGATAAAGTATATTGGATATTATTTTCGGGATTTTCTTCATCATAATATTGATTTTCATTGGTTTCTTCATCTTGATTATAGTATTCATCTTGGTTATAATATTCATCTTCATTATAATACACATCGTTATAATATTGTTGTGGGTATATGTTATTGTCATATTGTGGTTGTGGCTGTGCTTGTTGCTGTTGATGATGATAGTTGTTATAATGATATTGCTGGTCATAGTAGTGTCTATTGGATTGAGGAGGGTTTGATTGGTATTGAGGTATTGGTAGTTGCTGAAATTGGTTTTGTGACCTTATTAAATCTCTTTTAAAAAATGGGTGTGATATTTTATTTAATCTATCATCTGATATTAAATGAAAAGGCAATGGAACTATATTATAGTTATGATTATCCATTTTTTACATATAGTTTTTAAAAAAAATTATAAAAAAAAATAAAAAATAATAAATTTTAAAATTTTTTTTTCAAATTATTATATTTTTTTTTATTTAAAATTATAAAAAAATAAATTATAAAAATAATTTATTTGTATCTTTTTTGTCTATGGGTAATTTTTTTCATCATTTTTGTGGTAAACTTGTTGATTTTTTTCATTTTGTCTTGGTGGAGTAAATTGATTTTGTGTTTTATATGTCTTTTGTAAATATTGCAAGTAATCTTCCTTATCTTCTTCATCGTTTTTGGCTATCATTCCAGGTCTCTTGAATTTATTATCCTTTATATTGATTTTATCCAATACCTTGTTATCAGCTACGACCCTATCAAAGAATGCTGGTGAGTAGGGATTGTCCTTTTCATTATATCCTTTTTTTGGTTCTTGTAGTTGGTGATTTCCTTCATCTAATATTATTTGTTGATCTTCATTTTGTTGGCCTTCATTTTGATAACTATTGTGTCGTTCATCATTTTGTTGTTGATCATCATTTTGTTGTTGGTCTTCATTTTGTTGGTCATCGTTTTGGTTGTTATCATGTTGATCATCATTTTGTTGGTCATCATTTTGGTTATTTTCATGTTGTTGATAATCATTTAGCTTATTTTGTTCGTTATATTTGTTTTCATTGTTATTTGCATCTTTATTTCCCTTTTCCTTGATTTCACCTTCATCATTTTGAATATTAATGTTTTTATTGTTTACATAGTCATTTATATAGGCAAAATCATTTTGGTCTCTATTGATGATAAGTTGAGAATAAGCTGCCAAGCAACCATACTTTGATCTCCAATGAACAGCTACTAAACCATATTCATTTGGACTTTGAACCTCTGGTTGCCCATCACCGGCACTGGGATCGCAATGGAAGACATATGATAATTCGTATCTTGATCTAGGGTTATTTGGAATTTTGTCACCACCTCTATAGGATACAATTACACTTGGACCAGTTTTACCAGCATTATGTATAGAGTAATACTCTCTATTTGAACCTAAGCCATAGCAGCTCTTTGTTTTAGCGTCATATTTATATGCAACCATATCATTACCACATGGATTATCCCCAACTGTATTATTGCAAATATTGAAATAATAAACATCACCGTTATCACCATTAACTTTATAATCTTGATCGCTGATAATATAAGAAGTGTTGGTTTATATTTTATATTTAATTTTAATTTTAATTTTAAAGATTTGAATATAAAAACTTACGTTCTTATTAATTTTGATAAATCAAAATGGTAGCCTTCAATGGTAACACTACATTTTTGACCGAGGGTTATATAGGTAACACCTAATAATATTGAAAAATATAGCAAAAGTTTATTTACACACATCTTTAGATATATTGTTCTGTTGTTATTAATAGATGAAAATTGAAAAAATTTTTTTTTTAATACCCCCCTGTTTGTAAAATAAATATTTAAATAAAAAATAAAAAATAAATAAATAAAAATAAATAATTATAATGGGTGGCAAAATTATTAAAAAAAGCAATAACTACTATTTTATTTGTAAAATAAAAAAAATAACAAACAAATATAAAAAAAAAGGAAATATTTGTAGTTTTAAAATATGATATTTGTGTATTACAATTTATTTAAAAAATGAGGTTTTTTTTTTTTTTTGTTTTTTTTTTTAATGATCTTTTTTATACAACTATGGGAATAATTGTAACAATAAGTCACTTAATGAAATGACCCCAATTGGTTTTTTAGTTTCGAGACTATCTACGATGAAGAGACGATGGATAGAATTTGTGAAAATCTTTGTTAATGCTGTTTCAAAAGTGTCACTTTCTAAGATGAATTGGGCATGTCTTGGTCTAACAGTAACAGAGTCGGTTTTGAGGTATCCCAAAAATTCTTCAACTGGTTTATAAAGCTTCCAGAAGAATGCACCATCAGTTGCAATTGCTTTAAGGTCACGGGCTGAAAGATTATCAATTAAAGCACCATTACCATCAACAACAGCGATACCATTAACATCTTTATTCTCAAGGATCTTGAATGCATCAATAGCTAATGTTGAGGATTCAACAGTAATGACATTACCCATACTAATTCCAGTCATGTTTTTAACTAATAAATCTTTCTTTGAGCCAAGTAATGGGAGGTTTTCGTAGACAAATTTGATTAATTGGGATTGGGTTAAGATTGAAACCAAATGTCTATTAACCATATTATCGAGAATTGGGATTCTATGTACCATTGGATCTCTTGCAAAAATTTCAAAAGCTGAGAAAAGTGAATAGTTTTGAGTAATTTGGGTTAAATCTATTTGATTTGGTGTGTGGATATCCTAGATTTAAATTTTAATAAAATTAATATATATTTAAAATTTTGAAAAAAAAAAATTAAATAAAAAAAAAAAAAAAAAAAAAAAAATACTTACTCATTACATCATTAACAGTAAGGGTTTTGAATTTTTCTTCCTCCTCTGATAATTTCCAGAAATCTTGTTCAATTGACATTTTTTCTTTTCCGAAATGAGTAGTTACATGTCTTACAATATCTAATAAATCAATGAAACCATACCATTTCTTTTTATCTGTAAAAAAAAATTAAAAAAAATTAATATTTTAAATTTTAATTTAAAACTTTTTCAATTAAACTTACCAGTTTGTTGGAATACCGGGACGGAGAGGAACCCTCTTTCAATTAAACCTTTGAAAACTTTGGTTAAATTGTCAGTACGTTCACAACTAAAGATAATTTCATCTCTAGTTTTAATTGACATGGCACGAGTATTAACCAATTTAATCAAAAATTGAGTACCATCTAAATTTTGTGGAACTTGGGTATTTAAAGCAGTCTTTACATCTTGTACTTCTGCTGTTTTTTGTTTTTTTGATGCATCATTTTCTGTTGCTGTGTTTCCTTTTCTTTTTGATTCCATTTTGTTTATTGTTCTATTTTTGAATTATTTATTACTAATATAAAAATAACAATTTATTATTTTTTATTTGTTTAGTTTTATTAAAACAAAGAAAAAAAAAAGAAAAGAAAAAAAAAAATATTAATAAATAAATTCACAATTAAAAAAATTAAAAAATATTTAAATTAATTTTTATTTTTTTTATTAATTTCTTTTTTAATCAACTATAGATTATAACAAAAAAAACAATTTATTTGAATCCAAAAAATTATTCGAAAGAAAAAAAAAAAAATTATTTATTATATAAAATTCCAAAAATGGAAAAAATTAGAAATCTTACATTAAGGTGCTTACTTGATGAATTAAAATAGAGAAAATGAAAAAAAATATTGAAGGTATGATTTAATTTCTTTTGTGATAAAATAAAAAATGAATAAAAAATAAAAATAAAAAATAAAAATAAAAATAAAAAATAAATTCAAAATAATAGGCTATTTAATCGAAATAAATAGAAATAAATAATTATTTTTTTTTTTTTGATAAATATTGCTCTATTTTAGTATACAAATTAATTTTTTTGTAGAAAACAATAAATAATAATTAAATAAATTTTGCCCATTGTATTAAAAAAGAGCGCATTCGATAATAAATTTAAATCACCATATTAATATTATTTTTTTTTTTTTTACTTTTTTTTTTTCATTATAACAACACAACATCCATTCTCTATATGTTGAAATGTGTGTTGTTTTTCTATTAATTAATTCAATTATTAAAATTTATTTTTTTTTTAATTAAATTATTTTTTTATTTTTTAATTTTTTTTTTAATTTTTTTAATTTTTTAATAAAATATTTTATAATTTTAGTATATATAGTTTTTTAAAAATTAAATAATTAAATAATTTATTATTAAATAATTAAATAAATAAAATTATTTCCAAATATATAATTTAAATCTATAAAACTAATTTTTTTCGGATTTTCCTTTTTTTTTTTTGTATTTTTTTCATTTTTTAATTAAAATAATTTTTTAATTTCAAAATAAAAAACAATTATCATTTTCAATATAAACAACAATTTAAACTTTTCTAAAAATGGAACAGCAAGATCCCTTATCAAACAATACCAACAATAATAACGATATTGAAAACAATACCACCACTACAACAACAACAACTAATATAAATAATAACAATAATAATAGTATAGAAATAAATATGCCAACTAATGAAGAAAACGATAACAACACAATTACCCAATCAACAGAGGAACCTGAGGATGGATCATCTTATGAATATATATCAGGCCAAAGAGTTTGTATTATCATAGACTCTGATGAAAGTACAAATAGAGCACTTAATAAAGCAATGGATTCATTTGATAAAACCAAAGATGAATTATATTTATTAACAGTGTATGTATTACAAACTATAAATTTTAATATCAATTATTATTTACTAACTCTTTTTACCATACGTACAGCACAAGTTCTTTAGATTTTTTAAATGATGAAAAAAATGATGCAAAACTTTCGCTCTACAAATATGAACATTATTTTGACTCTATTGGTGTAAGTTTTTATTTACTTTTTATTATAACACTCGAACATAATTATTAACCTTTCATTTTTTTACAGATCGACTATATACCTATTTCAGTAGAGGCATATAATATATCATCAAAGATTGTTTCAGAAATTGAAGAAAATGAAATTGATATCGTTTATGTTGGTGCTCAAGCACTTTCACATGTTTCAAATCCTGATAATATTATTTTTTCAGTTTTTAGCTATATTAAACAGTAAGATTATCTTTTACAGTTATTAACAACACAAAAAAGTAAAACAATTTCTAATTTTTTATAATTTTCATTTTAATAGAACTGTTTTAGGTTCAATTGTTTCAAATTTAAAGAGTTCGTCAGAGAAAATTGGATGCAGTTGGAAACTCGAAATTGTAAATTAGAAATATACTCAATAAAATATATAGCCCCTCATATTTATTACATAATATAACAATATTTGTTTTTTTTTTAATAAAATCATGTAAATAAACAATTTAAATTTCTCAATAAATAATAACTTTAATTCTTTGAAAGGATTAATATAATGCACTATAATAAAATAATAAAACATTAATATAATAAAACATTAATATAATAAACATAAAAACTATAAAACTATTGTATTTTTTTTTTAAATTTTTTTTTTATTTTTTTTTTATAAATTTTTTTTTTTTAAAATTATATAGGTTGTATTATTTTACTGGATTATTATTATTATTTTTTTTTTTTAAAGAATTATTTTTGAATTATTGATTTAAATTTAGAATAAACCACTTAAACCACCTAATTCTTGTTGTTCTTTAACAAAGGTTTCAAAGTATTGATAAATGATAGTAACGGCTAAAAGAATACCTGTACCTGAACCAATGGCACCACAGAAATCGGCAATAACAGTTAAAGCACCAATGCAAAGACCACCAAAGGCAGCAGCAGTTGGAATGTAACGGTTGAGTTCCTTGATAACTGAAGTATCACGATGACCTTTCATGGTCATACCTTGGTCTTTGAGTTGTTTGGCAACGTCACGAGCAGATGAACCAGAGACTTCGATCCAAACTTTAGAGAAGAGGGCACATGAAGTTAACATGAAAACAACGTAGAATAAAGCGTGGAATGGATCGGCAATAACGGCGCTGATGTTATTTGGTGATGAAATGTAATAGGTAAGACCTCCAGTTGGGATCATGTAACCACCATATTCGGAATTTCTCCATGCACCAAGTAAATTAATTAAAATATTGTCTGGGAAACGACGGTATAATAATTGTGAGATGAAATAAAGATTTGAAACTAAAGCTGATTGAAGAATAATTGGAATATTTGAGGTGTAGAATAATTTGATTGGGTAAGTACCTTGTTGACCAGCGACACGAGTTGATTTGACTGGAAGATCTACACGGAAACCTTGGAAATAAATAACAACTAAGAAAATTAAAACGGTGGCTAAAAGATTAGTGACATTTGGAAGGTTTTGTCTGTAGAAGGCTTCTTTGAGGGCTCTGACTTTATCGTTACGGGTGAGTAATAAGTGGAAAAGAGCAATGACTGCACCTTCAAATTCGGTACCTCTACCAGTGTTGATGGTGGTTGGTGAGAATGTTTTCCAAATAATAGTTTCACAAATGTTGGTGGCAATGAAAAGTGAAATACCTGAACCAATACCATAACCTTTTTGTAAAAGTTCATCTAAAAGCATGACAATAATACCTGCAAAGAATAATTGTAAAACAATTAAGAAGCAATTGCCAAAACCTAAAACTGATGGATCACCATATGTACCTGACCAAATATAAGCTGTACCTTGACCAATACAAATTAACATACCGAATACTAAATAAATAAATAAAAATTGGTTAATAATCATTTCATTGTTTAAAACTTGATAATCATGATGATGATCGTGAAAATTTACATTTTTGGGCAGCTGAGAATAAATCTCTATCTTGTTTAACAGATTGATCGATTTCAATTAATTTAGCACCAGCTAATAATTGCATAACCATACCAGAAGTAACAATTGGTGAAATACCTAATTCCATTAAAGTACCTCTATTTGAAGCCATAATAACTTTAGCCCAATAGAATGGATCTGATGAATCGGTTGATCTAATACCATAAAGTGGGATTTGTGAACAAACTAAGAAAATAAATAAACAAATAGCAGTCCATAATACCTTTTCACGGAATGGAACCTATAAAAAATTTAAAAAAAAAAAAATATATTAATATCATTATTTTTATTATTATTATCATTACTAATTATAATCATTAACTATTATTGTTTGCTATTATCATTATTTGTCGGTTATTTATTTATTTTGTAATTATTATGATTATAAATTGTTTAAATATTTTTCATATTTTTTTTTTTAGTTTGAATTTACCTTTCTATCTGGTTGACCAACTTCTGGAATAATTGAGGTAAATGGTTTGACGATATCTAAGAAACGGAAACCCATTTTATATTTTAATTTTTATATATATCTATTATAATATATATATTTTATGTGACACTAAATAATAAATAATAAAATTGTTAATTAATATTTTTGTTTTTAAAATTACAGTTTTAAAAATACAATAAGAAATAAACAAAAATAGAAACAGAATCAAAAACAAAGAAAAAGGCCCCGGGTTTTTTTTTTGTTTTGTTTTTTCCAATTTTTAAATTTTTCCCATTTTTAAAAAAAAAAAAAAAAAAAAAAAAAAGAAATAATATTTTACCCTAGTGATGATGATACTGAAAAAAAAAAAAAATAATTTAAAAATTTTTTTAAAAAAAAAATTATAAAAAAATTAAAAAAAAAAAAAAATTTAGGGGGATGGCCCCCAGCCAAATTATTTTCTTTAATGAAATGGCTGGAAAAAAAAAATATAAATAAATTAATATATCCTTCAATTTATGAAATTTGAAACTTTTTTTTTTTTTTTTTTTTTTTTTTTTTTTAAAAAAATATATTTTTTTTATTTCTTAATATATACATGTATTCAGAAAAATAAAAATAAAAATAAAAATAAAATTAAAAATAAAAATAAAAATAAAAATAAAAATAAAAATAAAAATAAAAATAAAAAAAGTTATTTTTAAATTTTAAATTAACTTTAGTTTGAACAAATTCAACATCACAACTGAAATTTAATTATTATTTTATATCTAAAATTCATGATTGATAAAAAATAATAAAAATAATAAATAATAAAAAAAAAAATAAAAAAATAAATCTAATAAATAAATCAAAACTAAATATAAATTGATTTAAAGAAAAGATAATAGTTATGAAAATGAAAAGATAAAGGTTATTCATTTTTCATTTTTTTTTTTTTGATTTTTCTTTTTTTTAAAAAAATTTTCGGTTCGTTTTTTTTTTTTTACCCCATAACCACTCAAAATTTTTTAAAAAACTATAAGAAAAATTTTAGTGGCTTATCAATCAATATAAAAAATTTTGAGCGTACCGTGGGGGGATTGGGTTCTTTTTATACCAATCTAATAATAAACCTGTTTTAATATGCTCAAAGAAAAAATGGTGCCTTTAATCAATCGGTAATCTGTTCTATTACTGGATTTTCATGCAGTCACTACATTCCTTATTTAATTAAAAGAAAAAAAAACATACATATATAATTATAATATTAATTATTATTTAAAAATGATATAAATATTCAATTATAATATCTCAATTTTATAGTCATAATAATCACATATAATAATCAAATAATAAATAATGTATTTTTTATTATTACTGACTTTTATTTATATATAAATCACAACACATAAATTAATATATTGTCGGTCATATTGTTTTCCAACATAACTCAAAACAATTTTTTTGGTCAACAAAAAATAGCATCTCGTTATCGTTTTTTTTTTTATTTTTTTTTTTTTTATTTTTTTTTAATTTTTTAATTTTTTTTCTCAAAAATTTTTCTTTAAAAATTTTTCTTTTCTTTTTTTTTTTATTTTTTTTATTTTCATATTTTATGTTGATCTCTATCCTTCGCTATGTAAAGTATATTTATGTTAGAAACACAGTTTTTTTTTATATTGGGTATGTAAATAATGAATATTTGTTTTATTTTTTATTATTTTTTTTCGAATGATGATAACCTAAATAATAATCTCTTGCTGATTCCTTTTGATATTCCGTTCTGGAATATTGGGGGATACTCTGTGACTCTTTATTCATAGTTACTCTGACTTTTTTTTTTATTTTATTTTTATTAATATAATTATTTATACACATACATTAAAACATATAAAACTAACATTCTTTTATTTTTATACAGATTCTTTCTTTGTTGCTTTCTAAAGACTATAGCCATAAATAGAAATAATTTCTATTTATAAATAGTTTATCAACTATCTTTTTTAATAGGTTTATTAATAAAAGATTTTAGATAAATAATTTATAAATAACAATTATTATATTTTTTTTAAAAACTATAAATAAAATTTTCTAAAAACTTTAAATATAAATAAAATTTATTATTTTTATTTATCTTTTTTCTAAAAGATAGTCAAAGTCTTTATATTCAGATTGGACAATGCCATATTTAATTGATTCATCAATTTTTTTGCCATCTGTTGACATTATTTTAAAATTTAAAAAGATATTGGACACAAAGAGGAATAATTCGTCAAGGGAGAAGTTTTTACCGACACAATTTCGAGGACCAAGAGTAAATGGTAAAAATGCTGGATTGTGGGGATCTTTTAAGAATCTTGTTGGATCAAATTCTTCTGGGTTGTCATAGTATTCTTTATTCATGGATAGAGCATGTTGATTGACTGATATGATTGCATCTTTAGGGATAAAATATTGATCATTTATTATAATATCATTCTTTGCTACTCTTGGAAGTGAAAATGCAGTTGGTGATCTGTATCTTAATGATTCTTTGATGAATGCAACCGTGTAAGGAAGGTATTGTCTATCCTCAATATTGACTACATTTCTATCTTTACCAACTACACTCTTAATCTCGCTGTGAACTTTTTCTTGAACCTCTGGGTAGTTGGAGGCCATCATAAAAATATTTGTATTTGCATTAACACTTGTTTCAATTCCACCTATGATGATATCTTTACAGTTGGCAGCAATTCTTTCAATATAGTCTGGGTCTGAGTCCCTAAATTCTTTGATCAAAAGATCAACCAAGTCTCTACATTCATTTGGATCATATGTATCTAAATGCTCGTAAACTTTCTTTGTAAAATAGTCATTAAATAATTTAGGATTCTTTTCAAAGTATTTTAGGTAAAATGAATAAAAAGGTTTTAAAATATCTATAGCTTCAGCTGGATTTCCTTTTCCAAATAAATTAAAAATCTTGTTCATTGGAATAATAAATTCTTTTTGAACATTTTCATCATTTAAATCTAGACTCTCATTAAGCATATATTTGGAAAATATTTTTAATAAATAGTTGATGCTATGCTTTAATGGATTAAATGGTTTTTTAGCAATTGCATGTTCATTCATTGCATAAATAAATAATTGGGTCTCATCTTCGATACACTTGTAAATATGTTTTATATTGATTTTTTTTAATGATTGTGATAGAACTCTTCTATTTTCTTTCCATGCTTGACCGCTAGATGTCCCAATGCCAAGGTTTCCATGGAAACTTTTTACCTTTAAAAAAAGAAACAATTAATATTAGGTTATTAAATTTTAAATAAAATATATGCATACAGGAACGTCAGGTCTATTGGCAAAGTTTTCGAAATTATCGACATATATTTCTTTTATCAATACAGGATCGTGAGCTGTGATATAAGTGATGTCACCCACATGGATTCTAACTATTTTTTTATATAAATTTAACATATTTTCAAATGATTGTTTGGACATATTACAAACTTGGTGCAAATTTCCAATTACTGGTAAAGGAATAGGACCATCTATTTGTTTTTCATTTGAAACCTTTAGTTTTTGATACTGGATAAAAAATAAAAAAATAAAAAATATTAATAAAATATAAATTTATAAAAAAATAATATAAATACATACACCCGAATATATAATATAAGATATTACAATATAAAATATTATAAGAATCACATTCATTTTTATTTATATAATTTAGTTTAGAGAATAATAAAAAAAATATTTAAATAACAAAAAAAAAAAAATTATAAAAAAAAAAAAAAAAAAAAAAAAAAAAAAAAAAATTGATATATTATTTGAATATACACAGTTAAACCTAATAAAGTTAATGGGCAACTATCGAATTGTTTTTTATCTTTTACTTTTTTTTTTTCATATTTACCTTGCACAATTTTTTTTATTTAAAAACACTCCCCTAAATATTTTTTTTAAGTTGTGGTTATATTATTTTTTTATTTATTTTATTTATTTTTACTCTTTGGAAAAGTAAAGTTGTACTTTGTTTATTTAGGGTATTGGATTTATAAGATTTAATTAAAAAAACAATCTTTAATTTTGATATTTAATTTAAAAAAAAAAAAAAAAGAATTGGTCGCGTGTTTGTATATCGTTTTAAAATATTACACGCACAACATAAATTAGTAATCATATCTGGTCTGTAAAAAAAAAGAAAAAATAAATAAAAATATTAATTATTTTCCACTAAATTGTTTATTTAGGTTGTTAGGAACACAGAAAATAAGAGAGGAACACAAAAGAATGTTTATTAAATAAATGTAATTGAATGATATAATTAACAGATGAGATATACAATTTTAAAAAAAAAAAAAAAAAATTTTTTTTTATGAATATATGCACCAATACAAATAGAGGGGGAAATTATTATTATGTTTTTTTTTTTAAAAATATTGTCAATTTTATTATTATTCATATTTATTATTTATTTTATTATTGGGTCAATTAATTTATTTAATATTATATTTTAATATTTTTATTTAAACACCTCCTCCAAATTTAATGGTAGAGTCATCGGTTGAATTTGGAACGTGAAAAGCTGCATGTAATAATGTGACTAAAATAAAAATGATTAGTAATTGATTTTGTGTGTGTATATAAAAAATAATATGATAGTAATAATAATAATAATAATTGATAATTACTTGTACATGTTGCACCAATTAACCAAAATATTGAGGAGCCAGCATATAATAAGAAATAAAGTGAAAGAAAAGCTTGAATGCCATAACCAATTTTCTTTTGAATGTCAGTGAGGTTTGGATTGATATAGTGAATATATACTGAAATGAATAAGAGGAGGCCTAATAATAAAAGATAGAATGGATTTGTAATGACGAAATAACAAGAGAAGACAATAAAGAGAATTAAATAATTGGATTGGAAATATACAACATTTTCTTTGATTCTACTTGTGGTATCTTTGATTGCTGGAATTGTATATTGCTGTCTTTCACCTAAAAATTGACGCCAGTTACGAGTTTGTTCCATTTTGGTGTCTTTAAACTCTTTTATTTTTGATGTAATTGCATTGACTCTGTGTGATAATGCTGATGGTTCTAAAGAAATATTATTGTTACCTAAAGCAAATCCCATTACTGCACCTGCAACAGCTTGTGATGCTACCGATGATACTGAAGATGAAGATGATGCACTGCCGCCTTGTGTTGGTGAGGTTTGGGACATTTGTGGTGAGATTGGTGATGAGATATTGCCACCGCTAATTGTATTGGAGTTTATAAACTCCATTCCCGAGTTTGTATTATTATATGTTGTTTCATTATTTGATTCGTTCATTTTGGTATGTATATATATTATATATGTATATTGATAGTACTTTTATTTTATTATATGAAGGTTTTAATACAATGATTGTAATATTATATTAATATATAAATTAATTTTACAAAAAAAAAAAAAAAATAAAAATAAATATTTAATTTAAAATTTGAAAATATTTATGTGGGTGTTTGTGTGTGAAAATTTATATATAAAACAAATTATTTGTTTTTTTAATATTAGATTTTTCGTTAGGGATTTAAAAAAATTATTTTTAAAAAAAAAAAAAAAAAAAAAAATTAAATTATTTTTTAAAAAAAAAATTCAAATGAAAATTATTTATTTAAATTTGGTAAATGATAACTATTATTGCTAGCTATTACTATCATTATTTTGATTTGGTTTTTAAAGAAGTCATAATAAAAATGTTTTAAAATAAAAAAAATAAATATATATATTTATACATTTAAATAAAAAAATAAAGATAAAAATAATTTAATTTTAAATTAATATAAAATAAAAAAAGGCTAAAAATAATTAGGATCCTAATTATTGGAAAAAGAGATTGAACAAATATAAAAATTAATTTATTTATTTGGAAATATTAATTCATTAATATTTAAAAAAAAATTTTATTTTTTTCAATTTTTTCATTTTTTTTTTTTTTTTCGTTTTTATGAATTTTTATTTTTTTATTTTTTCTTTTTTTTTCACAAACTCATTAAATATATATATAAGATGTCATTCTTCCAAAGAGCAACATCATCATCATCAAATTTCTTTTTAAATACTGGTATGATCATCACAAATCGAACACTATTCTAATTATGGAGTGGTGTTTCCTATTCTCTTTCTATCAATTAGCATATCAATAATAGCACAAAAGTAATCACTAAATAATATGATTATGGAAACTTTTAAACGTATCGATTTGGATTACAGGGATTTATAAAACATAGTTATCGTGGATATAGTGATTATTATAAATCAGCAATAAACAATAATATATTACTAGTATCAAATTACATAATAATCCACAATACATAATAATTTTTTAAAAATTAAATAATAATAATAAACAACAACAATAATAATAATAATAATAATAATAATAATAATAATAATAATAATAATAATAATAATAATAATAATAATAATAATAGTAAATAGCAATATTATAATATGATTTAATAATATTAGAAATTAAAGAAATAGAATTGGTTTTAATTAATATACATTTAAATTTTATATAGTTGAAAACCTCATCGCTAAAAGATGGGCTACTCACAAATCTGCAGGTTCAACTAAAAATGGTAGAACATCAAACCCAAAATACTTGGGTGTTAAGAAATTTGGTGGTCAATTTGTTATTCCAGGAAACATTATTATTAGACAAAGAGGTACTCAATTCCATCCAGGTTTAAATGGTAAATAAATATTTATTTATTAGCAATATATAAGTAGTATACATTATATTAACAATAATATATTAAAATAGTTGATATTGGTAGAGATCATACTATTTTTTCAACAGTTGCAGGTGTTGTTCATTTTTCAAAAGAACCAATTAAAGGAACCAATAAAATACGTAAATTCATTTCAGTAGTCCCATTACAAAAAGAACAAGAACAAGAACCAATCGAAAAAATAACAACCACTGAAAATTAAAAAAACCCATCAAAAAAGAAAACTATATATAAATAAAATAAATTTTAAATAATTTTGTAAAAGATCCAACACAACAAAATAAACACTGAAATATTTATTGTGTATTTATTTTTATTTTCAATTAATAATTTTTTAAATGAAATCAAAATTAAAATATATTTAGAAAAAAACATTTTTATTAATATTTTGATTTTAAAAAAGTCGAGCTTTCAAAAATCACAACCTTATCAAAAATATTAATATTTTTTGTGTAACATTATCCACCACATAATTATTTTGTGTGGTGTGTTAAAATTTAATATTTTTTTTATTTTTATTTTTTACTTTTTTTTTCTTTTTTTTGTTTTAAAAAGATTTTATTCTTTTTTTTTTTTTATAAATTAATTTTTAAATTAAATAATTCTATTAGAAATAACCAAAATTATTTATAATATTAAAATATTCGTTCATATAATAAATTTTCACAAAAATTTCAAATCTTTTGTTGTCTCCCCATTCATTTTTTTTTTTAATTTTTTTTTTTTTAATTTTTTTTTTCTTTTATTTATTTTTTTCTTTTTAAACATAATAATATTAATAATTAAATAATAATAGAATAAAAGTTTAATTAATATAATCATTAATCTATTGTTTATTTTATAATATTGTTGTTTTTTTTTGTAGTATTTGTTTTATTAATTGTCAAAAAAATAGTAAATTAATTATAGTTTGTTCTATAGGTTAATATATATATATTTGTATAAAAAAAAAGATTGTATAAATGGCTTTTCTTATTGGTAAAAAGAAGAATAGCTATTGGTTTGTTATAGGAATTCTTTATATTTTAATTTGGGAAACAAGTAAGTAAACCAATACATCATATAATAAACCCGAAAATATAATAAAAAAAAAAGATATTTTTTTTCATAAAATTTTTTTTTTTTTTTCATATACAAAATATCGATTACAACAGTGGCTAACTTTTAAATTCTTTTCATCTTTATAAAGTTTGTTGTTTTTCATATAGTACGAAGGAGATTGAAAGAGAAAAGCAGATTTATAGGGATATTTCAAAATCAATCTTTCAAAATTTAGAGGCATTAAGCGGTGGTTCTCAAGAGAATGGTAATCATAATGAAGACGATACCATCTATATTGATAAGTTTGAAGATGAGGATAAAGAAAAAAGCGGCATAGATTTAGATAGTGGTGATATTAAACCCAAAACAACAACATCAATAAAAAAAACAACTCCAATAAATAAAAAGATAATACCAGATTTAAGAGAACTATTACCACCTTTAAATTTAACATTCGATGTAAAGAATTCATCAATGAATATACCTACATATGTAAACACTGATTCCTTTAGCTTATCAGATATCAATATCAACTCTACTCATTTTGGAATGCAATCAGATAATATTAAAATGAACATTAGTGTAGAGGCAAACCAATTCCCAATCTCTATGAATTTAATTTCAAACAAATCAGATGTACCCATTTCATTAGGAATTTGTATGATAATATTTAATCATTATATTATTTAATAATTAATAAATTAACACAAATATTTTTTATAATAATACTTATAGATGGCGCAAATAATATTCCTGTCAATTTAATTGTTAGCTCACTTGACACCCCAGCATTAAACTACTTGGTAATATTTGTCTTTGGTTCTATTAATTTCATTTTAGTTGTTTTCGTTGTTACTCAACAAATTTCGATTTGTAAACTAAAGAAACGATTAGATGCTATAGATATTTCCAATCAAGTGTTAAAAGGAAAAAGATTTAAAAAAGGAATGTTTGGGATTCATCGATAAATAGGGGGGACGGGATTCAGAGGGTAATAAAAGTCAATGGGCAACAACCATAATGAAAGTTCATTGATATAGAGGAAATCAAGGGAATATTAATAGGCCAATATCATTTATTACATGCAATAGATGCGGGCAAATTTAATGGGAAAACTAGAATTTGGCTTAAGTGGCGGGAAATGGTTTAAGGGAATTTAGAAAAAAATTTTTAATTAGAAATGAATGCTTTTTGTTTTCCAAAAGATCCCCAAATAAATTAAATAAATTTTAAAAACTATATTTAAAAGGAAAGGTTTTTTTTTTTTTTTTTCC